>NW_011948431.1:3238279-3293079 GCF_000503995.2 Ceratosolen solmsi marchali | reverse complement strand
TCCGCCGTTTACCTGGCGCCGAGCGCCCGAGGCCGCCTTCCCTCAAGGACGCCGTCGGATGTTCAAGTGCGGAATTTCAGTGGTGCTCCATCACTCTCCGATTCATTTTAAACTGGTTTTCAACATCGGCAACGACGTGTCCTCCCTGTTAGCAGTGGCGCCCTACAATGGAAGAACAGATCTCCTATTTTCACGCACTCCTCATCTTATTGTGTAAATAAAGCTGCAATGTCCTGTCAGCAGATGTTGCGGACGTTAGGAAGTTGAGCCTTGCAAAAGCTTTTACTCCGAATACCTCGGCGAAATGGCGTGGCTTATACATTTTTATTATCTATATTCGTTATCAAAGCAGAAGGCTTTACTTAACAGCCAATCCGACTTGTCGTCGACATGGTTTTGTTTCTCAGTTCTCGTTTCTCAATTTATTTACTCGTTGGTTTGCTTATTCTACGTAACTTGTAATAAACGTGTATAACTAATTTTCAATGAGGCGTGGCTTTTAATTAATCATTCGGCCGACCGAATGCTAATAGGGCGAGCGAGACGATGATTCGAAACGATGTTTTTCCTTTTAAAATATTTGTTTGCCTAAGCGAACGTGAGCGGCTAACGGTATAATAAATTTTTTTTTCGGGATTTCGCGAGGTTTGTTTTTATTTCGAACCAAACCACCGAGCTGGGCTTCTATTCTACTCTCATTGACTTTTTTTTTTTTTTTTCTTTCTTTCAATCAGTTTTTGTTATTAGCCAATTGGACGCCATCGATGTAATTATCCTACAAAACGATTCGTGAAATACATATTAATTTTATAAATTTGGCAGCTTTTGTATTTTCTCCAACTTATGATTCAGTCGTGTCTGTGAAATTTTCAGGTTTTAATCGACCAATTGGCGAACAATGACTATCAGTAATGGTACGTGGGCTCGATAATTTCTTTGAGATAATCCTTACACTTTCTTCCTCGTTACGCTTTTTCACCATTTTACTATTTTTCACGTTAACTTCCTCGTGTAAAGCCAATGGAAATTAACAATATTATTTTTAGAGAAAAAACATATTATACCCTTTTAAAGCTATAAAGTCATGCGTGCTTATTAAATTGAATTTATTATTAATATTAATGAAATTTTTAATATGTATATCGTCATCTCTGTCTGTAGAATAATTACAGTTTGTCGCGTATAAGAATTCCAAAATTTGCTTAGAAATTTGCCTTATTCTTCATTCTTAATAAAGGCAAAAGCAGGAAAATTAAAGACCAACGCATAGTTTTTAATGTTTATATTTATTACTTATAATATTGCTATGATATATTTATCGTTTCTGCAATTGACTTGGACATGAAAATTTCTCCTAAATCGGATGGTAAATGAAATTAGCAACGTTTCGTTTATATCGTTTATTACATGGATGCTATTCATTTTGGTATTTTCATAATGCAGAGTCGCGTTTTCAAAGGCTTTTTCTCGAAATTTTCCTTTACGTTTTTCACTCTCTTAAATTTATGGTCATAATAGCGCAAAAATTAATTTACTATTTATTTATTAACGAATTAAAATTTAATCTTAAAAATTGTTTGAATAAACCTGAATAAAAGAGAGAGAGAGAGAGAGAGAAAACGATTTTTAAACACGATAAAGCAAAAGAAAAATCTTTGCACAAAAAATTCTTATTTTACAACTAATTCTGACGCGAACGTTTTTATCGAAACGTATATGTTTTATGTGGAATAAAAATTGTGGCTCTATAAGCACAACAGATTTGTTATTTCAAGAGACGACGGGATATTATAAAATAATCGCCGATAACTTCGTCACTTTGTAACAATTAGGTAATGGCAAAATTTTTAAATTTCTTGAAAATTTTAATGGCCCTTGCCACATTATTACCATTAGGGAACTTATTAGGGGAAAAAAATAAATAAATAAAAAAAAGACCGAAATTATCATTCGTTGCTCTAAATTGGATTATCCCATTAAATAGTTTTTTGTTAAATTGAAACGTAAGTATTTGTATTTTAATCTCGTTAAATAGAATAATGTATAATCATTTGCAATCAATATGATTTTATACGGCACATTATAATTAAAATAAGCTTATTTGCAATCTGTGCATTTCAATTTACGTAAATGTCAAAAATGGCATAAAAGGCATAATTTCTTATCGTATCCTAGAGAGATATGGCCTGTAATTTACTGATAATACAGATTAAATTTAGGTATGACTTATATGGATAATTCGAATATACATGGAGAAGAATCATTACGTTTCCTTATCGATATAATGATAATTAGCCAAATTTTATAATTTTTATGACTAATATTGTAATGACATGTAAGAAAATGTTGATAAACATATGGATATTATTTACGGATTATTTTTTTTTTTTTTTTTTTTTTTTTTTTTTTTTTTTTCAAGTACTATAATTCAGTATACGTAAAATTTACCGATTTATACGGTAAATTTACAATTAATTATTGAATAGACAAAGCATAATAAATATTCTAAGGCGGCTACATTTGTAAGTATATATGAAAAATATAATTTCTTTAATTAGTATGACGATTGACGTATTCAATATACTTTAAGTTTAATTGCATATCTACCTTAATTAGGAACGTATAAAATTTTATTAAAATCAATAATAAACAAATCAATGATAAATTATTTCATATTGTAATTAGATTTAACAAAGTCAAACATGCCAAATTAATTAATGATTTCAATTCGCATTGAAATATATCTATGCTGACATGACAATATTAAAAAAGTATATTAATATTAAGTCCCGTTATACATTACATTGATAATTAACATATTTAAGATGAGTCAAACGTGTTAATCTCTTTAGCTCAATACTAAATGCCATGACCTATAAAACCCTGTCTGGCATTTAACCTTTTATAATTATTTTCTTTCAAAATTCTATTCCACATAAATGGGAAGGACAATTATACTATATATTACCTGTTGATTTTAGTATTTTCTTTTTAAGCAAATTGTAAGGCTAGTATTTTGCTAAAATCAAAGTACTTGTATCAGTCAAACGACGACATTAACGTTCACATAATTTTATTGAAATACTGTTATTATCATATTATTTACATAGAAAATAAAATTGAAGATTTGCATTGATATTCAACTTAATATTTCAACATTCGTCTGCTGTATGTAAGTTTTAATAAAAATTTGTTGTACTTTCATTACACATTGTTAAACTTACTATTTAAGTATATAAGGAAATATTTAAACTTTTAAAAAAAAATTTTCCTTAGTTCTCGATTATTGGAACGTCGTACTTTTACAATTTTAGAATATTAAAAACCCTATTTGAATATTAAAAAAAGATTTTCATTTCAGTAGTATTTGATGAATTTTAATATTACACGTAACTTTTTTTTTTTTAAGTTAAAGATTATATTTCGAGTATGGTCGTAATTTATAACTGTCAGATTACTCATCTGGTCACGCTATCTATAAATATAGTTATACGTACAATTTTTTCATTATTTTTGCTTACTCAATCAAGCTATCAAATGATCTTACAACTCCATGTTAAACAATTTTTAAATTTAACACAAAAACAAGTTTGCACATTTGGCAATTATATATATATATATATATATATATATATCTACTGTTTATTAGATAATAAAATTTTTTCATGTCTTGTATTGCAATCGTTGAAATCAATTTTTAAATAAGTAATGAAAATACGCAAAATGATTATAGAAATTAATAATCTTATTGGAATAAAATTTTAAACATCCTGAATTCGAAAGATTATGGGAATTACCTAATTATACATCAAATGTAAAGTAGAATATAAGTATCTAATGATAATTCTTCGATGTATCAATAATGTAAAATCAAATTGATAAATATTTAACAATACATGAAAGATAATAATATTCTTTTATCCGCATACTGTAATAAGTAAGTTTATTAATCATTTTATAATTTAATATATCAATTAATTAATTAAATGTAAAATAAATAAAAGTAATATTAAGATAAGATTATAAGTTAATCTAAAATTAATATAACAAATATTTATTAAAAACTCTAATATCCATATTGTTTTTATATGGGAAATAAAAGGATGAATAAGCGAATCTCTCTCTCTCTCTCTCTCTCTCCTCTCTCTCTCTCTCTCTCTCTCTCTCTCTCTCTCTTTAACTCTCTTTTATCTCTCCCTCCCTCTCTCTATCTCTATCTCTCCATCCCTCTCTCTATCTCTATCTCTCCCTCCCTCTCTCTATCTCTTTCACTCTATGCATGCGGATGTGGGAAACGGCTTTATTTACGCGTGAGACAGTCTACGACGATAGTAAAATAATCTCGACTTTCCAGTACTGTTTCGACTTTCTTTGGAACTTCAAGAGAAAGGTGTGTATGATTACTGAAACCGATCTAACCACTTTCGCGGCTACGATAAGCAGTCAAATGTGTCTCTTGTGATTCATTTTAATGTATCATTTGTGGTAGAAGCCCAGGGATATAATTTATATAAAAACTCAATAAATTGTAAGGAATTAATAATAAATTAAACTTCCTATATCCACTATGGAATGGCATAATACGCTAAGCATTTATAAAAATTGTAATTAATAATTATGATTTAAAACGTATAGTTAGGATTACAAAATAAATACAATTTTATCTTACGTCATTGTATATTTTCATATAACAATATAAATAGTAAATAGTAAACTGTATAAATAATAAGTAGACACTGATTGAATTACATATGTACAAAATAAGTTGGACCGTACAATCATTCGGTGGAAGTGTAACATATTATTAAATCCTTACAATTTATTGAGTTTTTATATAACAACTTTATCAGTGCATATTGTTTCAACTAGATTATCTATAAAATTACTGTATTTTTTAAATATCAAAAGATTCTATTTATCTATCTTGACATATCTGTATGTACATTTATTATTGTTAAATCTGTTTTTTATATACGGACCGGCACTATATAATGTTTGCCTAATTTTTCAGAAACAAGTCGAACTTAGCATTTCATATTTCATTTACTAATTCATCATCTGTAATATCAATAAAAATTCGTGATGTATTCCTTTATAATTTATTGATCAGAATAATTTAACATAACATATTATTATAAGGTTATATTTATATGTAAAATTCTGATAATAGAGAAAATTATGTATCATTCATCTCTAATTATTAATACATCCCATCGCTATTGATAAAATTAAAAACTTACATGTGGGTATGTATTACAATATTTATGTATAATCATTATCGTTTGATATTATATTTTAATAAACAAATATAAAGTAACATATCAGTCAGAATTTTTAATATAATTATCGATAATGAAAAAACAATTATCAAACATCAGACTAATTACTCGATATACTATTCTATACATTACCTTTGATATCTTAACATTTCGTTACAAAAATTGTTTAACTTTATGCTTAAAGCGATACAAATTTATAATATTGTATATTTTGAATTTCAAATTTTTATTTACATTATTCGGTCAATTCTCTTTATTTATTTGTTTTGCGATATACTTTTTAGAAAAAATTTATATTATTGACTAGTATTATTTAAAATATTTACAAGTTTAATGAAAATCATTATAAGATGTAGTTTTAAATATATTTTGTAAAAGCTACTAAAAATAAATAATAAAATCTTATAATAATAATAGAATATTTTATTAATTTATTAATTTTTCTATCCTCAATTTTTCATAAAAATTTGCTTCTATTTTAATAATAATGTTACATTGACCATTAAAACGATTAAATATTGATTAGGAATGGAAGGTATTGAAAAAATTGTTTAAGTGAGAAAGAAGTGTCTTCAAACATAATTAAAAACGTTCTCAAAAATAGGTAAACAATTTTTTATTTTAATAATTTCTAATTGTAATTTAATCATTAATTTGAATAAAAAGCATTAGAGTACCGAGAATAATTCTTCTAAATATTCTTTTAAATAACAAAATTACATAAAATGTAATTAAATTAATGCTACATTCATTATGTAAGAATCATTTACATTGGTCATGAATTAAGACTCTGAATTAATTTTATTATTTAGAAATTTTGTAGGAATGTTTTCTTTTTCTATTGTGCTCTATCAAATGGTTCACGAATCCAATATAAATTTTCTATTCTGATTATTGAGCAGTTAGAAAATATTACTAATCTACTATGTTGAAAAATGCTATTTCAATCTCATTTTAAAATAAATGCACACACGGTTTAACTTGGCACTGTGGTTTTCCTTTATTTGTTCGTAATGCTAATGAAATAATCGCCTCAGTCGATCGGGAAACATTATAGTTAATCAATCATTGAAGAAAAGTTTGCTCGTACTTTTAATTGAATGATCGATAAGTCGAGTAGGATTATGTAATAACAATCTTAATTCATGTATAAAAAGATAATTTTGAATATAAGCTTTATTTTCATATTATATTCTTAAGTTCTCTGCTTGCGCCTTATGACTTCATTTTACAGTCGTCTTAATATAGAAAGCACAGCTATATATCAACTTAATATTAAGTGATATAAATTTAAATCTGAATAAGAAAATATCTCATAAAAACTAGAGTGATCAAATATATCGCATAAATACTTGTAATTTAATCACAAAAGCTAATGAATTGTAATAAAGGTAGTTTCAATTTATAAAAAAAAAAACGATATAGGAATGTAAATACTTTAGAATTATTTAAATTTTTTTTTTTTTTTTTTTTTTTTTTTTTTTTTGTATTTACGCTTCGATAGTAAACGAATGCACAATTAATCGAGGATATTAGAATAAGAAATATTTTCTATAATAGATCAATACGTAAAATTTAATGTGGAAATATTCATCAAGTTTTTCTGTAAAATACTATTGCACTTTATAATACTTTGCGTTTTAATAAATAATTCATCTTCATTTGGTATTCGGTAAATTATACTGGTAAACGATAAATATATTCGAAAGCGGTAGCACTTAAGAGTTAAAAACTTTTATCTGATTGTATAAATTCCTTATTGTCCGAAATACTTAAGTAAAATAATAAATTTAACTGTGTAAGAATAGTTATAAAATTATAATATTCAATGGAAGAAAAAATAGCTGATATTATAAATCATAATAATTTTTATATTTTTAAATTTTAGTTTATGTTAGTAATTAATTTTTTTTTCTTTAACAATTGTAGTTCCATTATTAGACTATTATTATCTATAAATCAAAAAAAAAAAAAAAAAATTTTATTAAAACCGTAACATATTATAAAGCATTAAATAACGATGATATTCAATCTTGTGTAAATTAATATGAAATTTATATTCGTATAGCTATCCGAAGGTAAGAAGGTCAAAATTCTTGATATTTTATAACGCGATCGATGAGAGTATATTATGACAAATTAGATTTATTTTAAATAATAAGATTATAGATGTAATTTTATTTATCATTCACCCATATATACATTTATATATATATATATATATATATATATAATTACGGGCTTTTACGATTTTTATTTATTTATTAATACAAAAGTTTAGTCAAATATATGTAGAACCATATATGAATTAATATTTAATTAATTAAGATTTATATTATATATAAATTTATATAAATAATAATAAATAGTTATTAAGAAATAAAAATACTCATTCCCTAAATTTCATAACTTTTATGTTACATTGTATTCCGTAGAATGGAATTTTATTACGATTTCCTTAAAACTAATATACCTATAATGAATTTTAATGCATTATATTATATATTTTATTATTTATATTAATACAGAAGCGCTTCCGTAAAGTTGCACGTATGTGTGCGTGCGTGTACCTGCTTACATATACGATGTCATAAAAACGTGAAAGCACATTTTTTCTATATTAAAACATACCTAATAATTTTCCTTTTATAATCTGTCGATGATCTACCTAAAATATTATAAACATTTCTTCGGTAGATTATACATTCCTTTTATGAATTTTACAAAATAAATAAATAAAAATTTTATAACTTCTAAATCTGATGTAAATATCAAAAGGAATCTATAGAAGTGAAAAAACTTGTTTTATATCCGTCTTCATTGCGAGTTTCTTTTATAATTTAGGAAGCGTAGGAATGTTGGTACAACATTTCCCTAAAGTACTCCTCTTCTCTTTTTGTCGTTGTAATGCAGGAAAAATGAAAAGTGAAAGCTCAAGAGTGAAAGTTAAGAAGCAAATAAATAATAAATGTATCTTACTTGTAATTAAATTTTTCTTTTGTTTTACATTCAATTTAAATTGCACTTAATGTGTGAAAAACAGGAAAAATTGCAATTTCCATATAAAGTATCAACTTTATTACTAATACAACTGTATAGATTTATACTTTAAATTTATATTGTATTGTTACTTGGTATTTTATTATTATTATTTTTTTTATTTTTTATGTTTAAATAAGCAGAAAAATTACTAATTTTGAGATTTTTATAGTGATTATTTCAAACTTTATGACATTAGATAAATATTTTAAGAGATTTTTATAGCGCTTATTTCAATCTTCATGATATTAGATAAGAATTATATTACAAATTATATTACAGTTGAATTGAAAGTTAAATTATAAAGTAAAATATATTATATGACATTTGTGTAAATCTAATTAAGTATTATAATATATAAATTTGTATTTGTTATATTATTGTTACATTATTACATAAAAAAAAAAAAAAGAATACAAAATTAAGTAATTAAATGAACAAATTTAATTATAAAGTTATATATAAATAAATAATGATAGAAAATTAATTTAATGAATAATAAAAATCATATAATATCTTTGAGAAACGTTTTCTTTAATAGTCAATATTTTCTTATCTTAGTACTTGTTTAGAAGCCAATCCGATTCATTATGATATTTTAGCCGATTATGTTGCGCGCACGGCAAATTTTAGAAAGTATTTTTTATTTTGCTTCGCTTTATTCTAAAATTTTTCTTTATCGTATTCTAAAAATTGAAGAAAAAAATTGAAAAACCAATTATGATAATAATTAATATAATTAAATAGAAATAGATGTTAATTATAATGATAAAATGTTTCCATTATATTTAGGTTAATATCATTACTATGTTAATTACGATTTTTACAATATTTAATAGACAAAATATTGATCGAATGCCCAAAAATCTGTTTAAAAATAAAATTTTATAAATAATTCTTGAAAATAATTGAAGTCCTTTTAATCAATAATCAGTGAGTATTTATATAAAAAACTAGGCGAATCCGTACAATTTGAAAATATAATATAATTCGAAAAATAATTTTTATTCAAATTTCTACACGTAGCAAGTGAATATGAATAAAGTTTTTTACAAGTATGTAATAATTAAATCAGCAAGGTTAATTCATAAAATTATGAATAAATTTAGTGCAAAGTAAAGAAATTTTTATCATATACTTGAAGTTATCATATACTTCCAAAGCATTGATTTAATAAATGAATAATTTTTCATTAATCATAAAAATTAGCTATTCCTCCATTTACTATTGGAAGATCATTAATTTTCTCCTGCATAAAAAAAAAAGACATTTCTGTTTACTTAAATAATTGTCCCCATTAAAATAATTAAAATTTTCATTTATGCATAAGCGATACGTAATAAATTTACGTGAATTATAAACATTCTAAAACGTATAGTTTGAAATTCCTTTAACTACATATATTTGTATAGCTATTTATAATTTTTCTTCAAAATTCTCTGAATATTATTAAATAATTGTTACTTTTATTCATATTTTAATAGAAATTTAAATTATAATATTAATAATTCTAAATTACATTCAAGAAATGTTATACATAACATTATTCAGTGAAAACATATTTCATACAATTGCGATATTTAAAATTCTCGTTTATTAAAATTATTTATATATCGTGATAATATCTATTATTGTTATATTTTCATTTATTTGTTAAAAATTTTGATCGAACAAATATGTTTTAAAGTATATAAGTTTGATGAAATAAAATTTTGTGTCTGTAGTACGCGTGCGTATAAATAATATTTATGAACATTTATGAATATTTATAAATTTGTTTTTAAAATAAAAGTTTCAAATACTTTTCAATATTAAAAGCTAATGAATGCAATAGACTTGAAGATAAATATTTGAATATTAAGGGATAATTATTTTTTTAGAGAAATATTACTTAACATGGGCCAGTAATTTCAAACACTTTATTCTCCATATTTTTATGATGAAAAATTTGGTATTTGCTTATGTACACTAAATCTCCTAGTTTTTTTTTTTTAGAGTCTCCTCCCTTTTGAGTGTATTAAATTCCATTTTCTACAAAACACTTTTGTTCGTTTATTTAGAGCAGGGAAATATTTTCTAAGATTTATTTCTTGTAATTTTATTTTTGATTTAAGCAATTTCGTTGCTTATCAGTTTTATGTAATATAACATCAACATCATCCTAATTATAATATATTTGTTTATCATTTTCGAGAAATAATGTTTCGTGTGTCTTTCCATTTATCTTTACACATCGATTCGTACTTCATATTTACGTAATGTATGAAGTTATAAAAATACAGACGTAATCATATTAGAAATCAATGCACTGATCCTATCACGATACGCAATTATTTTTATTCTCGCTACACTGTCACAAAGTCTGGAATTGAATGTTGCATAAATCAATATTATGTGCTATATATTTCCGTTTATTTGATTTTGTACGTATTTCTTATTGCTATTATTTTTACAATATTATTTATACAAATAATCAATGTATACACCTGATTGACCTACATTACCTGACATTCGAAGCTCTTAAATAGTAAATTTGGCCAATACTCCATTGTCTCAGTGTTGAATATGTAGTACATTTAATGATTCTGGCCAGTCATAATTATAATTAATTTATTATAATACAATTGAATGCCTTGTTACAACATATTAAATTATCTTTATATTCAATTTTATTCCATAGCGTTTGTTAATTTGTTTTCCCGATAATTATGCAGTTATACACCTAAGCTTACATTTGCTATTTTTAAATTTAAACTAATATTCATCGTTTTTACATGATTGTATTATGACCCACAATATTTAGTGATATTATTATTCGCTTAATCTCGTATTGACATTATTGGACGTAGTTTTATTTTTTAATTTATACTTAAAGTTTATAAATCTATAGTTGTACACGCAAATATAACAATTAAATTTAAGGTTTAATGAGATTTTTGATGATATATTCGTTTTTAAAGTTAAAGAATGAAATGTAATCTATTTTATTCTATTCTTTAACAATAAAACATCTAAGATACTCAATTTTATAATATTATTTTTCTAACGAGTGAACGGAAAAGACTTTTTTTAGTGAATATTAGCATAATTTCATTTTCATGGAGTAATTTGTTCAAACACTTGTTTTAACTAATTAAAGAAAAATATCAATTTTAAAAAGGTAATATTTATTAAATTTTATAATAATATATATTCGTATTTATCGTTATATTTATTAAACTACAATATCAATAACGAAGATTTTATGCAATTAGATACATTACAAGATACATTATAAATATTTGAAAATTCCAAAAAAATTTATTTAATATGAAATTTAATCTATACGTAGTATTTCTGTCTTATTTGTCGTAATTTAGCAGCTTGAGTTTTAAATACTTTTTACACAAAAATAAATATTATTTATTTCATTTATATAAAGAGAATCAATGTTTTTTATTTTTCATTACAATTATTAATTATTTATAAAAAAAAATTTCATGAATAGTTATTGGAATAAGTATTATTCCAGGTAAATGATAAAAATGTATAATATTTATGTAAAGAATATGATTCTATATGTGAAATAATAATTATTACATATAAACAATATATAAATATATGTAAAATAATAATATATATAAATTAATTTTCAATCTTGTTAATGTACACAAATTTTATTATAATTTTCAATATATACTTTTGATTACTATAAATATAACCCGGAGAACTTTTCAACTATAATATCTTTGTTTAAAAAAAAAAAAAAAACAACACATTCTTATATTACTATTAATTATTCAACGCTTTTCATCACAATTCATTTGTATTACATTGTATACAAAATTGAACGAATTGATGATAACTCATTCGTCTTTTAGATTTAAAATATTTCCCTAAATAACTATTCAATAGTATATTGATATTATTTATTGAGTAATCATTATTGTCGTTACAATATTCTTTCTACTTTTATCAGATATACAGTTTTATTTACCATAAACAATTAAAAAAAAATAAAAATTGAATAATATTGCAATTTTAAAAAACTATTTCATATTATATATATATATATATATATATATATATATATATATGGTATTTATATAATGCTTTTAAAATATCAGTGTATAATTTATTTAAAAATTTTACAAAAAAAATAAATATCATCTATTCTACTTTTCATCACGGATTGATGTATTTTCAGGGATTTAAATTATGAATTTTTAATTATATATAATTGAAAGTTCTTTTATCGAATGAAAGTCCTCTTTATCGTCAAACAAGTGATTGAATAAACTTTTCACATTTGCCTTATTATTAAATAATATTTAATTCTTAATATGAAACTCTACGCGTATACCATTAAACTACATAGCACTGATAAAGTTTTACTTCGGCATTACTTTGTACTTACTGTTTGACAATAAAGGTGAACGATGAAGAGATCGTTAGCTTCATATGAAAATGTAGAAATATATAAAAATTAATAAATCAAGCTAGTCGATCAACTACAATGTCGTGTTATAAACTGCAGCACTTGCATTTATATTGTATACTTGCACTTATAAATTTTATTAAATAGATTAAAGCGTAATAGAAAAGCAGAATAATTCTTACTTTATATAAATTATGGAATAATGCAAATGCATATAAATGTAATACAATAAATAGAAATATATGATTGTTTTTTCTCGTAAAAGCTCCAAATTAAATATGTATTCTATAATGTCTAATGGTATAAAAATTTTCAATTATTTTTATGCACTATTATACAAATGAACAATATAGCTTTGAAATTGTGAAATTACAACGATATTATCATGATTACTGAGATACACAAAAGCATATTATTATAATTGAATTTTAGCCTTAATTGAAAAAATACCTACCTTGACTTATTTCTTATTTCTTATTACAGAAAAATTTAAAAATGATTTATGAAATATTTTTGTTTTTGACAAATTCCCATGATTTTCATATATATTTTATTCAAATTCAATACAATACTTCGTGTAAATTTTTCATTACGAGCATTAAAATATTATCCATGTTTTATGAAATATCTAATTTTACCTATCCAAACAATAACTTTACTTTACTATTTTTTGGACCTGATTTATTTATTAATCGCAATATCGATCCTAGAACTTAGATTTGATATTATTATCCATCCAAATTATTGTCCAAACGTCACTATGTAATATAGTTTTGTTTTTGCAACAATAAATCATTAACACAACGCTTTATTAATTTTTAATATTTAATATTTAATCCAGGTGTTCCATTTTCTTATTCCAATAGTAGCATTCATTTAATCAATTTTGAGCACAACAACGTGTAATTATTGAATTAAAAAAAGATATATAATTTCATTTTTTTCAATGAATATTTAATAATTTTATTGTTTTATTTTCATCAATCGCCATAGACATAATGGATTATCATAAAAACATTAGGTTAACTATAAACGGGCAGTTATAAATAATGATTATGGTAATAACGGTATGAATATTAAAAATTTCTTATTATAGTCTGCATAACAAATAATTTGAACAATATTTTTAACAATATTATGAAATATTTATAATTTCTTGTATAAAATTATAGTAATAAATATGATAATTCTACATTTTATGAAGATTGCTTCTTTACATGATATCGAGTAAAGTTGATTAATCGTTATGAAAAACATTTCTCAATTTCTAAAACGAACCAATAGTGAAATAAATTACCTAATAAAATTTAGTCTTTTACCGTTACAAGAATTATAAAGATTTTATTGCAAAATAAAAAATAAACAAAGTAACTTGAAAATAATTCTTTCAAATGCTTTAAAAGTAACTCATGAAAATAATTTTATTTCTAGGTTGATACAATAAATAGTTAGGTAGCTTTTATAATTCCAAACATTTTCCTTTAGCTTCAACTGTTATAATTTTGTAAATTTCATTAAAGCAATACAGTAGACAAATCTATTTCAATAAACGTGAAAAATAAAAAATGCTCAACGTTCGATACGAAGAGCTAAATTTGTAATTTTAATCCAATCATAGCCAATACTCATTCTTAATTTAAAAAATCTCTGCTCACAAAACAATTTATTTAACTATGAATTATATTTGCTATTTCCGAATCCAATATTTTTCTAATAATAAAATTAATTCCATTAATTTTTTAACATACCACTACTTATACAATTTTCCCCACGAGAAAATTATCGATTACTGCAGTTAGACTATTTACTTTTTGTATAAGCTGATATTTCTGTATGTTTATGTTTTGGTAACTTTTGTATATTGTTGCACTGAAATTTATATAAATGTGTTAACATACGTAAGCCAATTGAGAATAAAATAATTTTTATGAAATCACAATCCGCGGGAAAGTTTATACAAACACTAAATATTTACTTTTTATATTTGTCAAGTTATTTATGAATTTAGAAAAAAGATAATAATACTAAGCCCATTCAGTTTTAATTCAGTTTTATTTTTATCTCATATTATATTAAAATTTTACGCTTAAATTTATATTATATAATTTTTTATAAAATTAACGTTCATGAAAACCTATAAATTAACGAACATTGTTTAAGAATTATGTAATTATTAAAAATATATATACATATACACTTGGACCAAATATAATATATAATATAACTAAAAATATATTGTTTTAATACTTTCTAAATACTTTTTTAAACTAAACGTATACTCGTAGTTTTATAAAGGAAATAAATATTTTTCATATCTAATAGATTTTCTACAGTATTAAAATTGATTATAAAAAGATAATATTTTCGATAATATTTTTAAAAAATTTACAATATACAAATGAAAACTATTTTATTATAATTTATTATGTCAATGTTATATATATATATATATATATATATAATATACGCAGTATTTATCAATTTAAAAAATCTTAAATTTAGACTTTTAATAATTATTACATTTTTATACATAATTATTTTTAATATATAATAACGCTCTTTACCTTTACTTATTATTTCAATAATGTTAGTAATTTAATACAAATTGAGTATAATCTAAGCTAAAATAATATTAAAATATTTGAAATTTCAAAATTTACTAATGTTACTGAATACTATTATGTTAAATTAATCATAAGTAATTGTATGTGTCTCAATTATCATAATTATCACAGTTTGTAGAAAACAGAATGGCAAAAGTTACATTATATTTATTGATAGATTAAAGTTATTTGGGGCATTAAGAAGTTTGACACAATATGATTTTATATGACATTCTTCGTATGTATCGACAACATTTCGGTTTAGCGTTGCTAATACATCCACTGTTTAACAATTACAATACTTTATATATAATTAATTTTAAATACACAGTATATTATTTATCTATATTGCTAATTTATCAATATCTATTGTATTTATAACTTTCATATTTATATTAGCAATTCATAATTCTCATTGCAACATAATATAATTCTTTATTTAAAATGTTTACGTAGCTGAGAAATAATGGGATAATTTTAATTTAACAAATTAATTAATCATTCAGAGGGAATCATTATTTTATAATGGTATAAATATTCTTTACAAAAATGAAAAATGTAATTCTATAATAAAAGGTCGATAGAACTTGATTTTTTTATTCTATTATATATTTACTTAACATCTTTAATGTATTATTAATTCTATTAATTTTTACTTCAAATCTAAAGGCATTTATAAGCATTATTCTAACTATTGAAAAAAAAAAAAAGAAAAAAAAATCATAACGGTGATGAAATAATGATTATTTTCACTTTTCCGTGGATTAAAAAAATATGCTTAAATGTTAAATAAACTATTAATTTTTATTCCCATGAATATTCTAAGAAATATTGTAGTAAAAGCACACAATAATTGTTTCATCTATCTTATCTATTTAATAGTCGACTAATTTTTAATATTTAAATAATCTATAATATAATCGATAATCTATAATATTATAACTACAATATTTATATATCGAAAAGGTCGAAAAAAACTCGGTTTTATAAATATAAAATAATTTTATATATAACAAGGTGTTATCTTGATTAAATTTCTTCTTATAATTTTAAATAAACTTTTAAAATTAAATGCCAATAGTAATGATTTTTTTAGCTACAGATAAAATATATTTCTTAATAGTCAATCTGAATTTAGTCGATGAGTAGTAGTAGCATCTATAAGTTGATTAAATCGTGGAATTCAGCTTAGGATGAATCCATCTCTGAATATGTTAGAAAGCAAATTTCATTTTACTATACAGGATTGTCTGCGATTTTCAAGATAAAAAGTTACGGATAATGTTCAGTGAACTTAAACAATATTGTCGATACTTCTATTTACTAAGTTAGCATTGACCATTCTGCATTAATTTACCATTCATCTAGCAATTTAGCATTCATTTGATCCCAATCAGCAAATCTTTTTAGCTTATCCTTCTAAGGAGAGAATTCGAAAGTGAGAATAAATTATAGATTAATATAGTAAAATTAGAATATATCGTAATAGATCTAATGTTGTTAAATCATAACGACACCGATTACCCTAAAAATAAAAAAAAAAAACAACTATAAATCATGTATACGTCATAGTTTAATCACGAAAAAATTGATTATTAGCAGAGTATTATTCAATTACTTGAATTGTCCAATCCTGCTAATTATAATTACTCCCTTCTATACGGTTTCTTCGATTCCTTTACGCTATAAGATGCGGTAATACGTAATAGAGGCATAATTTTGAACATTTCAAGAAATTGAAGAAATAGAATATACAGAGAGAGAGAGAGAGAGAGAGAGAGAGAGATAGAGAGAGAGAGAATTTGCTATTTTAGAAACGTGTTATAAATTTTTCAGGGTTAGTATATTTGACTAAATTTCGATATATTCATCTTTGACAATTAATACATATAATAAAGACATTATATATTTTCGTATTATAAAATTTCTTTATTTGTTTAATTAACTTATCCTCTAATGATCAGTAAAATTTCATGTTTTTTATTTGCTCTTCTTTATTATTTTATTTTCCTTTAATACCTTTAATCAAATAAATTCTACGTTTCCATTATTTCGTATACTATTTATTACTCCTTTACGTATTATAATTGAAATATGTTAAAAAATACTCTTTTTTTTCTTTCACAAAATTACACTTTACATTTCTTTCCTTATAATATATTGTTTGCTTTATGTAAATAAAAATTTTATTACAATAGATTGAACTATTGTAGTTTGGAAACATATACATTGTAGGATATTTTTAATATTAACTCATCATAAAATACTTAGAAAAAAAATTTTTAATATTTAAAAGAATATGTGTATATATATATATATATATATATATATATATATGTATATGTGTATTAATTTACGTCATTTTCGTAAAAAATGATCATATCGTTGGTTTTGTTTTTAATTTTTCAGGACGCTTGGAATATCACGTAGTGGCATGGGTGTAGCTTCTTTTGTTCTCTCTCTAGTAATATGTGCAATAAGCGAAGAAATTAGATATTTTACCAAACACTTTGTTTTCATATTTTCTAGTGCAATATGCGCTACTTTACCAATTCCATTAATGTTCTTCAGAATCAGGAATTGGCAGAACGCTTTGTAAGTTTTATTTAAATTTATGAAACATGTTCCATTACAGTTAATGTGTTTTTTGTTCTTATTTTTACAAATCTATAATTAAAATGAAATTTTTAATATATAATCTTAATTCGAATATAGAAAATTCGAAATTTGATTTGTAACAATGCTTATAACGCGTTTAGCATGTAATATTTTAAAATATATATTATATTTAACATGTAATTGTTTACAATAGCTTTGTGCGTCCTAGTTACTATTACTTAAACATTTCATTCGCAATCATAATTCATAAGATTACATTACGTGGAACTGTTTTTTTTTTTTTTTTTTTATAAAACGCAAATGATTTTTTCATTCTCTTTTAATTAAATTGTTATAAATTTTTAATCTAAAGTAAAATATAATTTTATTAATCTCGAGTGTTTTGATAAATCGATATATTATGTTGTATATGTAATGAAGTTTATTCAATTGTGTGCGCAGATATTGTTTAACATATATAATTAATTAATGATAATTCAAATAATGAAAAGTACTTACTAATAAATAATGCACATACGATATACTTATTGTAAATACCCATTTTATGAGATGGGATGGGTTGAGGGAGGGGAGGTTAAAAAAATTAAATTTTCTCTCCAGTATTTTGTTGAAATGAACGGTTTTTGTTACGTATTTTGGTAACGTAATTGGCTGACTAATGTTTAAAATGTACATTTGTGTCGGATGTCAATGAATTGCTGAGACGAAGACGAGTATGAAGCTGACGGTTGACTTATACTACGGCGTCTTCACATTATTACTTTTTTTTTTTTTTTTTTTGTAATACGTTACTTCATTTTCTCATTATACATTATACATAACATACATGCAAGATTTTATATTGTAAATACAAAATTATATATAAATTTAAAAATGCTAAAGTGAATTTTGTGTAACAAGATAAATTTTATCAATCGATAATGTACGTTGAGAGGATTTTTATGTAAAACTGGCTTGTACGACATTGTATTCTAATTACTTTTATAAATTGTTATATTACGTGATAGTTTATACATTTGTTGATATAATCTTAGTGATAGATTGATAAAATCTTATGCGCTTGGAGATTAGAATTCATATTCAGTCGAGTACGTATAGATTATTATTAAAATAACGAGCGATTCGGATAAACTTTCTTATTCTTATCATTAGAAATAACTGGAATAATCCACTTGAAATCGTAATATTTTATATAACAATTGCAAATAATAATATTTTAAGTTTAATTTAATAAACGAAACGAATGAAACATAACGTTTAAGAAAAAAATCTATTTAAAGATTATATTCGACGTGATACTTTCACTCGTACTATTTACATAAATATCAGTCTGAAAAGTGATTATTACAATGTAATTTTTAACATAAAATTTTTTTTTGTATTATATATACTTTATATTCTTTTGCCTCTTATAATTGCAATTATTATTACTTTATCACATAGAATACCAGCCTGGGGTGCAAGACAAATTGCGAAATTAATCGGAATTAATTATCAAATTCGAGGGAAAGAAAATATAGTTAATGATTCCGGAGCAATTGTATTAATCAATCATCAAAGTAATTTAGATCTCTGTGGTAAGAATGTTATCCATTAAAATAATAGGCATCTAATAATTTTGAATTGTATTATTACATCGGAATTTTGAAAATATTATTAAAGTATTTTGAATTGCATAAGGTACATTAAATGATTGATATGCATAAATTGTTTAACTGAATTTTTATGAAATTAATATTTTAATAAATAATATAAGAAAAAAAAAAAGAAAAAAAAAAGAAGAAGAAGAAGAAGAAGAAAAAAAAAAGAAAGAAGAACTTAATATATAACTTCCGCGTTGCTTATAAAAAATAATGTAAAAATATTATATATATGTAGTATATACAGAATCATTATTTGTAAAATCTCTAATTTTTTAATGTTAATATAATAAAATAACATAGAAGCTTAATTCATATTTTTAAGGCTCACTATATTCTCTACTATATTCTCATTATAAAATAGTTTTTATTTGTTTGTATAGCATATTATTAATTTTATCCAATAGATCGTACTAGTAAATTATTTCAAAAGGTAAATTTTTAAAAATGGTCTGTACTAATATAATAATCATAAATGAGAATTTTAATGTCTGTTTAAATATCCGTTATTTTTCGTCGATCATAAATGCATAATTAAATATTTAATAATTAATGTGTATTTATCAACCAAAGTATGATGAAAGAAATTTACTTCGATTATCTTAAGCTTACAAGTTATAATTTTTATTCAATGATTATTTCAATGTAGATGAGTAAACACATCAATACATAATATACATAAAAATAATATATATATATATAAAATTTTTTTTTTTATTTATTTAAACATATATTTAATATTTATATTTGCCTTAAGCAACACTTGCATAAGTGCTAAAATAAAAGAAGAAATCGAAAAAAAAAAAAAACAATTAAAATTGTAATCCAACATTAATATTCCTAATTGCCATTAATGTTATTCTTTTATTATTTCAGTCTTAGCCGAACTTTGGCCTGTACTCCAAAAATGCACAGTCATCTCTAAGAAGCAAGTTCTTTATTTCGGTACATTCGGCTTGGCGAGTTGGCTTTGGGGAACAATTTTTATCGATAGAGTGAAAAAAGAAGAGGCCCAACGGACTGTCAATTCGACTGCTACGATTATTCAGCAGCGACAGGTAAATATTTTTATAGCGAATGTTGATGTTTCGAAGCAATATTAAATCATGTTTTATGCAATGTAAGATATTAGATTGTCATTTCGTGAAAAGATTAAGAATTTGTGAAAGCAACTCGATAACGCATGCGCTAACAATTAAATAATTATAACATGTCGTGCCATGGAAGTCGAATTAAGAATGATAAATAATGGGATACACCTCTTAATATTAGTAATTAATAATAATTATAAAATTGCATATGATACGAGCTTGTTGTAATATTTGTGATGAATAAATTAAATTGAAATATAGTCATTAGCTCGAACAACAAGTTGCCGATGATGAGATACTAATCGTGAACTTCGACATTTAAACCATTGAAATGGTGCTTTTTTTTTTTGTTTTTTTATTTATTTTTTTTTTTTTTATTTTTAAAACAGGCAAAAGTTCTTATGTATCCTGAGGGAAAACGTCACACAGGCTCGAGCTTATTACCTTTTAAGAAAGGCGGATTTCACTTAGCCATTGACTCGCAAACGCCTATTCAACCGGTTGTCGTTTCCAGATATTATTTTATAAATGACAAACTGAAAAAGTTTGATTCCGGTAAGCCATTACATTATTAAATAATAAAAGATCGTCATTAAACAAGTTTTGACCGTGACGAGCGCGTAACTTTTTTTTTTTTTTTTTTTTTTAATAAAATCAGAGTTTGACTTAATTACAAGAGCTAAATTAATAAGAACGAAAAGGACTATGCTCTATGTCCTTCACTATATGTATTTCGCTTTCTCAGGTACAAGTTACATCACAATATTACCAGCTATATCGACAAAAGGCATGACTAAGGAAAATCTGTCGAAGCTGATTGACCACACGTACGAGACGATGAACAAAGTATATCAAGAATCAACGCAGGAAGTACTCGCGAATCATATGGAGAGTCTTAAGTTAGATTGACGAGAGACGACGCATAATCAATCTTATTTGTGAAAAAAGTCAATGAAAATGGCCATTTATGAGAATTTCTCCAAACGACTTACCGGCAAAAATATGTGCTATGCACATTGCGCAAATCTTGCAATGCCGAATGCCTTTTAATGCATGGAAGGATAATAAATGTTAAACTGATTTTTGTTTTTTTGTAACTTGTTTTTGTTTTTTTTTTTTTTTTTTTTTTTTTTTGTTTAATAAGGCGACAGTCAGATTTTTTAAAAGAATTCTCCTCCTATTCTTCGCAAAATAAATATATTAATTTACAAATCTGTTTATTTAACTTTTATATTGATTTTTTTAATAGATATGTATGTTTATTAAATGTTTAATAGATACTTATTCAGAGTGACTCAACTGAGATTGCAAGAGTAATTTGTGAGGGAAATTCGTTATTTCATGAAAAATACATTAAAAATGTAATTGATGAAAAAATAAGAACAAAAAATTATTGTATAATAGTAATAATATGATAATTACTGCAAAATAGAGTTTTTGTGTAAATATGCTTAATCTCATTGACTATTTAAATAATTGTATAACTATTCTAAAGCAAAATTATACAAATTTTGAAGTATTTCATTAAAAATGAAAAGAAAAAGAAAAAGAAACAAAAAATAAAACATTAGGCAAATCTTATTCGATAAATTAACGCACTAAAAATCTTAAAAAAAAAAAAAATATTTCCTAAACATTGTTGTAACTAAATCCTAATAAATTCAATTGAAACTGTCGATTTCAATACCTATTGCATCAATTTTAATAATGTCTGTAGAATATTATAAATTTTATTTAAACAAAATGTTCAACGTATTCCATATAATCATAATTTATATATTTTATTTATTTGGTACAACAACATAATGTTCAGCAATAGGGCTTAGGTCTAGTTTTATTTGAATTTCTCATAAAAATATTATTAAATATTTATATTAAAAGGCTGTTTCAAATGTTTG
The DNA here is from genome assembly GCF_000503995.2 of Ceratosolen solmsi marchali. Lineage (NCBI taxonomy): Eukaryota > Metazoa > Arthropoda > Insecta > Hymenoptera > Agaonidae > Ceratosolen > Ceratosolen solmsi. Next base: position 3,270,493 of record NW_011948431.1, on the reverse strand, counting down.
TAAAAATCTTTACCAAATACTATTATGTATATTAATTCTTATTAATATAATATTTATACGCAGTAAAGATTGTAATTTATATTTATTAATGGTTATTTTAAAGTTTATTATTGTACTGTATTATAAGAGCTTTATTCTTTATATGAATTTAATGATATCATCCTGTAAATATATAAACTAAAATGTAACTGTACTCGCTTAAAATTAAAAAACTATTTTCAACTTTAATATAAAAAGCATAGTTTGTTATCAATTTCTTATACTCAATATTTAAAATAAACATTTACTATTTACTAATGATCGTATAGGGTAAATCAACGGTCTACAGTTTCATAATTAAATAAGTTATTTTATTATAAAATAGTAATAAATAATATTTACTAGTTTATATACCAAATAGAATTATATTAATTTTTTAATAAAATAGATATAATTGTCATACCCATGAATATAATATATGTATAATTGTTACTATCATTATTATTATCACTATTATTATCATTTGGTGTAGTTATAAAAAATGCATAAGAATATCGAATATTAATATCACACACACACACACACACACACACACACCACATTCACATATTTTACGATACAAAAAGTTGTGTAACACAGCTAAATATTGGAAATAACTATTGTCAAATATGGTGTGCTGCTATGTCTTATGTGAAAAATATAATACTATGGATGGCAATATTTATGCAGCTTATTTTAAAAAAAAATTTTAATCTACAATGAAAGTTTACCAACACTATAAAATTCTATCATGGACTAAAATTCACAATTAAAAATTATTTTATTTTCCCAGCAGTACGAATGAAGAAAATGTTATCAAGTTAATATGTTTTTATTTATTTATTTATTTATTTATTCACGCATTCGATGCCTTTCTATGGGATTTAGCGTATTTTTACCGATGGAATTTTATTTCTTTAAAACTCAACGTTTTCATTGTTTTAAATTGGATTAAATATATTGAGCGTGTGACGTGATTTAATATTTAATTTTTCTCTACAAATTTACTTCAAATTTGCATTTTGTCCAATTAATCTTTCTAGCATTAATCATTCTCGTATTATTTTCGACGTTTCTTCGGAGATTTTAATGAAATCATTTTATGTCTTTATTAAGCGGGATTTTATATAAGAAATGAAAGTTGTCGTACGTATTTCATTTATTTTTATCGGAATTATTATTTGTATCTAAGCAATAAGCTTTTTTTATTCTCTTAAATCGTATCGAACGTAAGTTTTACATAAAAGTTTTAAACTTCTAAGCTTTTTTATAAAAAGAAAATTACGTTGACAGTTTAATTTTTATTTTATGGTACATAATAATTGTAAAATTCATAAAGTATTTTGTTTTTTTTCTTTTTCTTTTTTGTTTAAGCAAGATAGTTTTTTAATTTAAATGAGTTTAGCATTAAAAGTATAGAAATGTATTTCAAAATGTAACTTATTATGTTACGTTATTATCATTATCATTTGGTCTGAGTTATGTGAAAAACATTCAAATATTGCAATTTTATACGATTATTTCATTAAAATGTATTTTGCTTATCGTGTTTATTTCACTCGATAAAATGTATTGGATCATTAAACTTGTTAAGGATTATTCTACATGTATTTTACTTATGGGTAACGGAAAGTAATTTTCTTGGATATAAAAATACTTTCTCATTAATAATTATCATAATAACGTTTTCGTTTTTTGTGAATTTCAAATAGTAAATGACAAAACAAAGCACATGCTCGATGTATTAAAAATATTCTATTAATTTAATGGAGAAAATTTTATACTTAACTTATTAAATGAATGAACGATAGGGAGACGTTAAGTGAAATTCAATTCTTAAAATTCATTATTGAGTACAATCGAGCAACTAACAAATCCAACAATTAAATGATATTTGTCATTATATTGGCCTTCAATTCGACTTATTCTTAAATTGAAATTGATTTTGTTGTGAGATTAAAATTGCCATTCGACATATTTCGATAAGTATTTATGATTAAATAGGATATGGAATGAGAAATACGAAATATGGGTAATGACGGAAAATCAACTAGGATGAGAATATAAAAGGATACAACAAATTTTACATTAAATAACGCTTTATTTTGTTCATCGCAAATCTAGATACAAACTCAATCAGAGTTGCTTATTAAACATTAGATTAGCAAACGAACTTGTGTAAAAAAAAAAAAGTATTCATTTGCTTAAACAAATGTACCATACTCGTAATACTATTTTTATATATGTACAATTGTTAATCGAGTAATCTCGGCCCTTTGTGCCGCGTTTAACTTTTTAAATTGTGAGATTATTCCTTAACACTCCTCATTGATGAAACGCGTGTGCACGTTTTTCTATTGGCACAAGAATCTGCCTAATTCTAAACTTGTTGCTTACTTTTTGCTTTTTGTCAAAGAAGTAGTGCGCTCTCCTCTATATGGTTTTTGCTTTAAAATTTTTTCAAACAAATTCGAAAGAACAATGCTCTCTTATGAATGTATGTATAAATGATGTGTATATATACAGAGAGAGAGAGAGAGAGAGAGAGAGAGAGAGAGAAAGTAAAATAAATTACATGTGCAAATATACGTTGTAAATAATGTCCATATATTAACAAATATATTATTATATTATTATTACTATTACTATTATTATCATTTACTATATTCTACTATTGTTTGAGTCAATATACGGTCATATACAAGATGAATTCCTAGTTCAACTATAATTATTTTTCAATTTACATCTTCGTTTTTAAATTATTTTTGTATCTCATGAAGCGTATAAAATAACCAAAAAATAAATAAATAATTTATAGTGCAAATAAGTTCGATAAACAAATATTCTAGTTTTAAGTATTATATTATTATTATTATATATATATATATATATATATATATATATATATATATATATATTTGTAATTATAAGAAAATAAAAAAATGCTTTTCACACAATATACTAAATTATGGACAAAAAAGTAAATTATTTGCACTATATGACATTTAATTGTTTAATGAAATTATTCCAGATGCAAATCAAATACTCTTTGGCCTCGTCTTATTCGACAAAACATATCAGCCATGATCTACAGCATTTTTCTTTGTCAGTAAATTATATTGATTATGCATGGGTGGTATTGTTCTTTATACAAAAATTATTTTGACGTATTATATGTTAATTGATAATTGATTCAACATAAACTTGAAATGACTTTTCTTTACCAGAATTTACTTGTCTTATTAGCATGTAGTATAAATAATTTTGTAATTAAAATTTACTTTCAATATTACGATATTACGTATAACAGACTACATAAATTGTATATAAAAAGGAATCAATGCATATGAGTAAAAAAATGCCTGCTGGAAATCATTTATATCTACAATTCAAGAAGTCATGTATTTTACTTGAATTTTAATAAATTTCTAATTACTAATAGCGACGAACAGATGTAGTCGTACAAAATTTTTTCCTTTTTCTCGTTATGCTGAGCTATCAACGTAACCTTGTCACGATTGTCTTATTTATAATACTGACAAAATTACAATTATTATTTTAAACGATAAGACATTTCCTCGTAGAATATAATATCATACAAAAATTTCCCTAAAAACGCAATACAGATAAATTTTGAGTATTTTCATCACACACAGTTTAAAATATACATGCAACGCTCATATTGCACTAACTTGCTCATAAGGAATGTGGCATTGAACTAATTAAGTTCCTAAACGAATGAAAATAAAGAAAAGTGATTTAAAAACTTTATAAAGGAAGAAAACGAATAGAAAGTTTTAATTATAAACAGCCACACTGCTCGCCACTTGGATACCTTCCTGTTATCACAAACAGCTAGATTTCAAAATTTTTAATACTCGCAATTCAGAATTCTATTACTATACGATAATGAAAACAAATATTATTACAAAATCATTTCATAATGATCGCTTCGTCCATTTCACTCAAATCTTTTTTAATATTTTTCAATGATGCGCCAATAAACAAGAGGATTATTACTTTCGTCACTATTACAAAGAGTATCATTTTTCGTAAATATGGAAATCACACTTTGCTTTATACAAATGTGCAAATTGTAGCACGAAGGAGACACAATTATTGTTTCCTTATCATCTGTACACATTTATAATAAAAATATATTAGTTAAAGGCTTAAAAATCGTAAAAATAGAAGCGTCTAATAGAACATAGAAATTAATTGCTTTTCTTAAGACATAGTAAACATAAAACTTTTATTGTGATATACTAAAGAAAATTTCAGTACTCGATACAATACATAATTAAATTTAATCTATGTATTTTTTTGCTTTTTTGTTGTTGTTGTTGTTGTTGTTGTTTTTTTTTTGTCTTTACTATACTGATTTGAAGTAATTTCATTGATTATTTACATCTATTTCTTTGTCATAAATATTGTACACTTATTCTAATTTACCAATTTTTAGGCCTGTATTACAAAAATATATATACAATTTTAAACTTTTATAATAATGGCCGGCAAGTAGTTTAACTTTTATGATTATTATTAATCGCGACAATTGTACGTTTGATTTCCAATACTTATCAAAAAAACTTAAAAATCTGCGCCTATTCGATCAACAATTCCATATATTACAATATCTGTTATATGGACGTATGGCTATAATTTTATAACGAACTGTTTTATACAGAGAAGAATAGTTTTTTACAAAAATTCAACAAGAGATTGAAATAGTCTAATTTTGTCAACGCAAGTATATAAGTATATACAAATATACTGCACTTATCGAATTTTTGCAGATGAAAAATAACGGTATCGGTCTTAAATATATCATGGGTAAACATATATTAAAGATACCATAAATCAATAGCACATACATATATATATATATATATATATATATATATATATGTAAACAACAGATTTCAAAGCATTGATAATGTAGGTACTTTGCTAAACGTCTTTATTATTTTTATAAGGCCATATAAATTGTAAAATATTCTTCATTCATCGTCACCTCGAGAAATCATCGATTATTTCGACGAAAGCGGATTGGTAACGTCGGAATAATCATTATATCTCGTCGTATCAATGCCATTGAAAGGCCATTACTGGCTGTATGTATGTATTTCTCAGTTGACACAGCATCCAGCTGCTCGTACCCATCTATCTTCATCTCCACGGGTAATTGTAATTTTTATTCTGAAAAATCGTCCGTTCGAGTTCGCCGTTATAATCAGTTTAATCTTCCTGGTCCTGGTCGATCTGGGATTCGTGGTGGGACATTCGGTACGACACGCCTGTAAAAACATAAACTCGATATTATATCTTCGAAATAAATGAATTTTAATACAGTTTTATAAACGCCAACATTCATTAATTATCAATTATTGATGCGAAGATCAGTATTACGTAAAGGCTACCCTACCCATTAATAGAAGTTCTGTAACGAAGATGAGCATTGCGCAATTACGTTAAAATAAAGAGGAATTTTTAATTATCAGAACGTAAATTTGATGGAATTTTTATAATAAAATTCTCCGGTACTCGTCATATCGATTCAAATTTAATTTTCAATTTTATCTAATTTTAAGGAATCGATGACCCTGATATTCGCATATTTAAATCAAATTTAATGTATTATTATTGAGAAAATATGTTACATTTTTATTCAATGGAATAATTTATTAATTCAATATTTCCTCATATGTCTTGTATTACTTTTGCAAGAAATAACGTTATAGCATTGACTCCCGCATTGAGTAAACGAAAAAAACTTCATGAATACATAATCAAATATAAAAATGTAACGATATTCAACGTAATACTAAATATTTTTCATGAACAGGAAACATAAGTTTAAAAGAAGAGTAAACTAGAATAATAGATATTTAATTATATATTGCAAACAATGATATTGAATACTAAAACATGTAATAAAAATACTTCATACAATGTATCAAGTATAAAAATCAAACTGCGTATATTATTGTTATTAAAATATTAAAATTTAAATATTAAATAAAAATTTTTCACTTTCGTATATTCTACATTTTTTAATGTTGATAAAATATTCAAAATATGGACATTATATTACTTAACGTTTACATTAAATCGCCTTAACAAAACAAATAAATAAATAATTAAATAAAGATAAATAGATAAAGGCGGGGGACGTGATCATATGGAGCTTGAAATATCATCACGTGCACGTACATTAAATATTTTCTAATATAATAACTAACTACTTCTAATTAAAAATGAAAATAGGATTTACATTCAACAGTAAAGCAAATAATTTCTTATAAATTATTATAAATTAAATTTCTACAAAATTAAGTACATCGATATATAATATATTATTCTGTTACTCACTTTCCAACTCTGCAAAGGACTAATTTAACGCAAAAGTTTTAACAATAGTATTACAGTAAAACAGAAATAACTTTCAGATTTAATATTGTTTTTTTTAAAACATGCGTGTTAATAATAATAATAATAATAATAATAATAATAATAATAATAATAGTAGTAGTAGTAGTAGTAGTAGTAGTAATAGTACTAATAGTAATAGTAATAGCAATAATAGTAATAATGATAATATTAAATGGAGTAAACGAATAATCGATAAAAAAAGAAAAAGGAAATCAATTATAAACTATACGTTGTAAAAGAATTTCTATTATATAAATATAAAAGTATGATAAATCAAAAAAAATTTTTTATTATGGCTAAACTCTTTTAGTTAAACGTAAATCATATTGTATGTGAACAATTTTGAAGGATTTGGTCGGGAAACGAGCATTTTAGGCGCAAATAATAATGCAGAATACGAGCACACATTCCGCAACGTCAGTTTTGTTTTTCATTTTTTTCTTTCTTTTTTTTTTTTTAATTTCAACAAAAATTTCGATATTTTCCAACGAAAACTATTCAATTATAGATAATGTAATTATAGTCTATTCCGCGTTCATGAAAATTTAATATGTTATTTACATATATAAACAAGAATTAATAAATTGAAATAATGAAATTACAGCAAAAGTAGACTAATTGAAAAAATATCTACTTTACTATAAAAGTCTGAGCCACGTGAAAATTGTACAGTAGAGTGATTTTAACAAATTATTAGTGAATGTTTATTAATTGTTCGTTAGCTTTGTCAAATTTTAATTGAATAATTTGTAATTAAAAAAGGATCGAATAAAGATAAAATTATGGTTTTTGTGCGGAAATGCGTACCCGCTGATCCGACCAATATTCCATTACTTTTGTCATTAATCTTATTCATTCATATAATCTATGATAACATGTTACTCCCTATATACACATTTATATTGCAATAAACAGTGTTTGCACGTGGTAAGTGTATTATGTAATTGTATCGCATACACATTGCCATTATATATGCTTACAACGTCAAAGCGATACTCCTCCCTCGTTAATTGATTTTGTTTAATAACCTTTTTTCTTTCTTTTCTTTCTTTCTTTCTTTTTTTTTTTTTTTTTTTTTAATTTATTATTTTTTTTTTTTTTTTTTTTTTTTTGCTACATTGATAGTAACTCTGAACATTCATTCGAATCAATGTCTTTTTCTAGACTATATAATGTAAGATAATCGATATCAATCGATACATTCGTTTCCAAATTAAATCTTTATATGCACATCTCAAGGCGAATTAAAAAAAAAAATCATCCTTAAATTAAATATGCTATTTACGTAATTTGGAAAACATCGCGATAAAAATGATTGCAATGTCCACGTATTATATTCTTTGTACAAATAGTCGTAATATATTTCTTAAAATTAACGCGTTAATCGTAAAAAAAAGGGGGGGGGGAGAAAAAAAGAGCATTTAACTAGATCAAAGAAAACGTAAATTCTATTTGTTCTGGAATTGAGCGCTAATTGACAGAAAAAGAAGAGAAAAGGTTTTGATCCGAGTATGTGGAAGATGACGACGAGCAACCCAATTTGCAATGAAATAATTGGAACGAATTATGTTTAATAATGAATTACAGAGTTACTTCAACGGCAATGAGATTATTAAAGTGATGGGGGTCAGAGAGCAGGCGTTCACTTTCTATTGGCGAAACCGAAGTTTTGATAATCGCCTCGAAAATTGTTATTTATGTCATTTTATCATATTTATCATTTAATTTTTAAACTTGTTAATTGCTTATAATAATGAGCTTAAAGTAATCATCGCAAACATTCGACTTTGTATAATCGATTACACTTATTCAACGTGTGTTGTTATATAATAAATGTAAGCATCATTGCTAGGATCCTCGTACAATAAGGCTTTTTAGATGGAAGCATATAATATTAACTTGTTCGCACATCTTTTAAATATTCATGATCATTTAATATACTTTTCCTTCCTTTCATTTTAATTTTCGTCAAATATAATGTCGGTTATCTTATATTTTCAAAGTGGCCTGTGGTTTTCTGTAGCCTTTTCACTTTTCCTTTAATAATCTTATATCACTTATTATTATATAATATCTTATAATAATTTTCATTCGTTTTATTTATTTTTCTAATTTGTAAATTGTTAATTCGTGATAAGTGCTTTGACAGACGTTATGACATGGTGCAATTTCATAATAATGTGAACATTATCTTATGTACCCATTTATCATTAAAATTATATCGAACGATCAAATACATAAATCTGATGGACAACGAACACGTAAAATAACGAATAATTTATGCTTATCGATTTGCATTGGAAATGATTTGATGTATTATCAAGTATAATACACATATAATATTGCCAATGTTAAATAATGTTTTTGGAAAAATTTTAACTGTCAACAATTCAACGAACGTTTAAAGCGTGAATTATATTACTGATTTTACTTTACTGATTCCCTTGCGAAATTCCACAACTTCAAAACAAAAAAATAGTAATTTACTTCATCGATTCAATTTATTTATTACGGTAATCGCAACTACCATCTAAATTTCACAAAATCACTACGTCTTTAATTTAATTGTGATACTGACATATCACTGACATAATTTAACACTATATATTCTACATATCACATCCTATGTCCGAGCACGTATTTTTATTTTTATATTTCGTATTCACTTTTAGCAATTTATTACTTTTTCTGTATGGCTATAGACTTTATCTAGAACAGTTTAAAAATTAAAAGAATTTTAGAACGATGTAACAATAATCAATGTATATTAGTCGTATGACTAGCGTAAATAGCGTCAAAAAACAGAGATTATTAATTATTTCTCTTCTCCAATGTACCTTATTATGTCGGCTAAAAGTGGCGAGAAAAATAGCAATAACTATTGTTACATATGACATATGACATACGACACTTTACAGCTTTACACATTCGATTCGTTTCCATTAAACGCACTTACAAAATGCATGAAATATAGTACATGCACCTTATGGTATAATTTATATCGAATTTGATATTTTTCCATCCACTCCGTGCATAAAAGCCCATCAATTCATATGTATTTGTATATATATATATATATATATATATATATATATATATATATATATATCGATTTCTTATATAATGCAGTTTTATAATTTTAAAATTTGCTCTTTCATTTTTCTATAATAATATACTTTGTCATAATGTAGACAAAACATTTTTAGAGCACGAAACGTCATAGAGAATTTACGTATAACTTTCAAAACAGCATGACATTTCTTTCTGTAGTCTATTACTTCTAGGCATACACAACAAACACACATAAATGCGCATGCACGAACATCACACAAATACACGCTCTCTCACTTGCTTTCTCGTTTTTTTTTTTTAGTTTTTTTTTTATTATTATTTTTTTTTTTTATTTTATACGCTCTTAACATACACATCGTATCGAGCTCTTTTGAAATATCATCGATGAGCGATATAAACACAATATTAAACATATACAATTCGAGATTGAGATGCAAAGAGAAAAACTTTCTAACCGAAAGAATTAAGCTATGTAAATTAGATTGAATAAAAATTAGAAATAGTATACGTACTTATAATTGTAGCAGCATAGTAAAATTAATACAAAAATGTATTCAAGAGAATGTAAATATTTGTACAGATAATTGAAAAATATTGATGTTCGCATTAATTGTTTCATGCGTTTATTAAATGTTATTACTTGCGTATTTTTGGATCCATCTAAGCGAAACAAGATAAAAGTAATTTAAAAGAATTTCGAACCCGATTAATTAATATTAAATAAAAATTACAAAATATAAACTCATTATTGTTTATCGAATAATTAGTACCCATTAAGCATTGTTATTGATAGAATATTGAAAAAATTTATATTACAATAATGTTGAAGACATAATATAAATATTAATTCGATATTCATTTTTAATTTTAATTTTATACATATATATATATATATATATAATGATAATAATAATTTATAAACAATCCGTACATATTATCTTATTTATGAATGATTTAATAGTTCGAAACCGTTAAGTAATTAACACTTAGCGTAAACTATATAGACTTTGGCTTTAAAATAAACTTTGATAGCCAATAACGTATACAGAAAGAATAATTAATATAATGACAATTTAAAATCAAATCTCCGTAGAAAATTTTTCTCATGCAGCAAGACTGTGTAATAAATATAAGTTATATAATTATATTTATAAATTGAAATGATTGAGTTCGCGCAAATAAATTACAATAATGTCATGTAATATATCATGTATATCAATGTATATATGCATATATTATAATTCGTAAATTATTTTGATATTTCACGTACGACACATCTATACATACGCATATGTCTGTTTGTGTGCGCGTGTGCACCTATGGGATGCAAGTGTATGTGTAGGGTGTGTGTGTGTGTGTGGCCAGGAAAGGTTAATCGTTATAATAGTTATTTCAGAAGGCAAGCATTTTCGGCACGGTATTTGCCAATATTTATTTTCTCCCAGCCCAACATAGATGTCTATCATCGACCCGCGATATTTTCACTATTATTATTATTCTTGTTGTTGTTTATGGCAACAGAATCCTGCAATATTAAGAGCGCGCGCGCAGCTTATAGAATTAAGCGTAAGACCGTTATACACCGTTAGCCTTCTAAGCTTATTAACTTCATTTTCTTCGCTTTATTTTTTCTCTCCGTCTTATTTAATTCAATATGAAGATTAGAATACAGGCCGTATATGAGGAATGAGCTTTACGTAATTCTTTACCCAAACTTCGATTAATGACGATAATGATTACCTACATGCATTGCCCGAGATAATACATTATGAATTAGAGTATGAACAAAATGAAGAAAAGAAAAAAAAAATATATATATTTGCAAAAGTCATTACATTTATTCGTTCGAAGACATGTAATGTGATGGATTTTTAATATTACGACTTCACTCTGTATTTTAGGCTCCTGGATAATTTAATACTAGCCACATGTTAGTTTATGTGTCTCTGCTAAATACATACGCAAATATGAACTGTTTATAAACATGATTTCTTCATGATTATAAATTATGAGATTCGATAACATTAATTTAATAAAATGCAAATTCTATCGATTAACGTGTATTATATGTCAATTTTTAAAGCATTCGTTTTATCATCGAACAAAATTGCTATGAAATAAAAATATTATAAAAGCTCTTAACTATAATAATACATAGTATCATTATGATAATAGTTATATTAATAATAATAGTAATAACGTAAGCGAAATAGGAAATTATTATTAGAAAACAGTATTACGATTTATCAACCATGATAAACTTAATTTTTTTTAATTATAGGAATTATACGAGTCAATAATTTATTAATTTTCACGTTCTTACTTAATCAAACCGTCAATTGGCATTAAACAACATTAAAAGTAATAATGCTATATTTTTTTTTTTTTTTTTTTTTTTTTTTTTTTTTTTTGCAACGAAAGTAATAATATTGCAAACAAATAAGCATAAAAATAATATTGGACGCAATTACATAACGAGAAAGTTTTGCAAGCATAAGATTTAGTTTTAAGTTAATATTTTAGTTAATATTTTTTTTTTTAATGAAATGTTAACGAGGTTCATTTTCACTGAAAATTATTTTAATATTTAGGCTTTTTTTATGCGTTATCGCTTGGCAATTTCTCTTTAACAAATTAATTACGAAAGTTTTACACTTTTTTTCACACTGTATGAAACGAATAACAAAATGTAAAAGAATAAATAAAAAAATCTATGCTCACTATTTACGAATTAAATTGAATAAAATACGGAAAAGTTTTATTTATCATAAGTATCGTTTGAACAATTAGTTAAAAAAATAACAAAAGCAAAATTTTCTTTCACTTATTATAATTAATATACTGTAATACAAATCAATAGTATTAAATGCAACATTATTATTTCTATTAATTAACTATCATTTTAATATATATATATATATTTGATATGTTACTTAATCGGTAACTCAGATTTCCAAGTTTCCTTAAAAATGTGTCAAGCATTTCCTTTATTAATTTTCATTCTCTTTTTTTTTTTTTATATTTATATAACATTTGTTAGTATTTCTTCGACTGTTCTATTTGTCGAATGTGCTGTTCTGTTAATATCTACTATGAACCAAGAGAGAAAGTAAGAAGGACATAGAGCAAGTGATTATTGGAAGTAAAGAATTAAAAGCATTACAACTTCGTCTTGAAAGCGTCCATTAGCTCGTCCACAGCGGCATTAGCGGCGGCCTGCGTTGCTGCCTGAGTGACCTTTTTCTGAAGACCTGCGACCTTGCGACTAAACATACGTACACGTTTTTCGTAACTACAAACTCATGCTACTAGACATTTACTTCCCGTATCGTCGATCTCTGTTATTTTAATCTTGTTTGTGATTTATAAAGTTAATCAATGCAACCAAGTAATTTCTTTTGAGTTAGCAATTTATATTTACATTATTGCAACCCTAAGTTCCTTAAATTAATGAATATACAAATATCGATATGTATGAAAATGCTCTTCCTTTTGTCATTTATGTTTTTAAAATTTTAATATAGACGATAAATAATTTAATATTATTTAACAAGAAATATAAAATAATCTTCTTTTATAATTGAATTAAAATCAAGGCGATCAATAAAATTATAGACAAAACAGATCGTCAAACCGGTTTCAAATATCTTAAAACGAACGACCTTCAATGTTAAATTAATATCTAACAATAAGAAACAATATATTAGCATTGATTCATAAATTTTCTCAATCAGAACTGCGAGCTTTATATTTTTAATTTTAATCAAAGAAACTTGGGGCACATGCACTTTATTATAATAACAATACACAACATTAGTTGGCATTTATTAAATAACAAATAGTTTCGTTCCAGCAGATTTATTTAAGATTGTTTGATTACTGTAAAGAATAAAATGAAATCTTATTAAAACATGAATTTATAAAACTTGCAAAATTTTAATTAATTCTTAGTCAATTCGATTGACAATTAAATTTTTATCCATTTGACAAAATTAACTCAATTACGTTTTACTACGCATTTTTTTTTACGCATAAATTAATAATTTACACAATTATTTGAAAATAAAATACAACTATTTACACTCGTAAATTGACTTAATTCTTTAAAGTACATCTACGTTATCATTTGAATAATACATTATTTTATGTTTACATATCTATGATATACGTATTTTTAGAATATCAATATTACAAATATTAAACACAAGTTTTATAAATAAATATGTAAGTCTATTTTTTTTTTTTTTTTTTTTTTTTTTTTTTTTTTAATCAAACAATCTTAAAACTATTGCATAATTTACCAGTTAGATTAAATATAATTTAATAATCGAGTATATATAAATGCAAATAAGAAAGTTGCCAGTTCTTATGATTTTAAAATTTGTAAATTTTTCTTAAATTATTGTAAAAATGGCGGACGACATAATAATAAAAAATAAATAAATAAAATCTTAACATATATAAATGTATAAGTTTTTGAAAAGTCTGTGAAATTTATTGGTTAATTATTGTAGAGCATTTTTTTTTTATGAATATAAATTAACATTTTTAATTATTTTCATCCTATCAATTTATTAAACATTTTATATATTTTATTATTATAAAATAAACCCTTTAACTTTCGACTATATTCACAATTGTCAAAAATAAATATTTTTTATTCCCGCGATATATATTTATATAGAATCTGAGTAGTTTATAATTAAATACAAACCAATTTCATGGCTATTTTTAAGTTATTAATATATTAATAATAAATTTATACTTTTGTAGTTTTATTGGATTACATTTTGACTTTTTCCGATTTTTAATAAAAATATGCAGGCACCGACATGTCTTTCCTTTTCGCTCTTTTAATATATTGTTTCATTGTTTAATTCGGATTTTCTGAATCGATGTAATTATAAAGAAGCATTATTTAAATAAAACAAAAGATAGAGACATACAAAAATACTGAAAACATATCATTCTATAATTATTGAACTTTATGATTATCTATTATTTAATTAATTACCTATTAATTAATTTAACCGATTGAATAATAAATGAGTACTCGCTTATTACCGTTACAATGATCTGTAAGATCCGATACATTTTTTTTTTTTTTTTTTTTTACAACAATTAGTAAAGAAATTTTCGAAATATTTATTACCTAATGAAATGTCATGCTGTTAGAAAGTATGAAATCTGTATTAATTATACAAGCTTAAAATAATCTATAATTATTCATTACCAATTATGAACATTATATCATTTACAATTTCAAGTACTATCTATGATCATATTACTGGCAATATTTTCCCCTTAAAGTATATTAAAAAAGAAAGTAAAAATAAAAACAAAATAAATAAAGCAGTCTTTTTTTTTTTTATACTTTAGTTTTTTCAAAAGAACAAAGAAATGTACTGCATCCGTTGATCAAACTTGAAAAATCATCAAACATATTTTCTATAATAATGTCAATAATAAAAAATTATTATTTCATCCCTCCTATTACTAGAGAACGATACCATCGCAGATATGCAGACAGGGGTGTGCAAATTGATGAATGAAATGTAAATAAATGATATAATTTTAATCTAGAAAAATTGACTTTATTAAATGTTTATCTCTTCTTCATAATAATTAAAGCTAAATGAAATTTAACCCAAGACAGCTAATAATTTTAGGAAAAAAAAAAAAAAAATTTAAATAAGAATATTGGTCATTTTTTAAAAGTACAATATTTGGACCACAATAATTAGTAAGTTCAATTGATATTTTTATCATTGTATATTTTACACATAATAAAAATATAAATTAATGCTAATTTAATTTGCATGTATTCGAGCAATCGTTTCTATTGCACACCCCAAATTAACAATGATGCCATGATTATTTTTTATTTATTATATTGTATACGGATAAAAATACCAGTTCCACCGAAATAGGTATGCATCAGTTAATTTATTTTCTCAGCTAGATGTAACGTATATACATAAACACATATATGGATACACATATTATATGTATGTATATCGGTATATCTGTATATGTGTAGATATTAGTAACAATTAGGTGTTAGTGCGTAGACTTATTGTCGGCGCCTGCAATAAAAAGTAAAGTTAGCACCAAACCTTAATTATATAAGGAACTCAAATATTAATAAAAGATCTAAGCGAAGTAAATGTAATTTTTCTCTTAGTTACTTTCATAATTCCAACTAATTAATGATATTTTATATTTTTTATGTATTTTAATTTTGACAAATAAATGGAAAAGTAGTATGCAATTATAAAAACTTGTGATTAGCCATTATTTTCTTAAAATTAACAATGTAATACGATAAATTAAAATTTCACTTTTACTAATTTCAATTCAATTTCATTTAATAGAATGATTAATTAAAATATTTATTTGATAGACAAAAAGAATTTTTACATCAAATTATTAGCAAATATATTCAAATATTTATATCCACTAATGCTTATATTATAATGGGAATTCTAAGAAAAGATGTTCGAACTCTAAAAAATTAGAAGAAAAAAGAAACAAACAAACAAACAAACAAACAAACAAAAATATGAACGCGTTAATATGTCGATCAACGAGTATGCATAACATCATAATAAGAACGTTTGTAATAATTTTAAGAAAATAATAGTTTATTAGTAAATATTAAAAATATCAATCAATAAATATCCGATTAAAAAAAAAAAAAAAAAGAAAAAAAAACTGAATAACATATACAATGACTTACGAAGGTATTAGCGGAGATGGTAAGAAACCGCCACCAGAGTTAGTTCGGGCTGGGGGTGGACCACCGGGTCCTGGTCTATTAGGTATAGCCGGAGCTGGTCTGCCACCTACTGGCAATGGTGGTGGTGCCCTGGTACTTGCAGGTGGTGGTGCTACATTTCTGGGACGTCCTCCAGGACCGCCTGGTGATGGTGGTGAAAGCCTGACGATAAAAACGATATAAATACGAAGGCTATCATATTCGATCATATTCGATCGAGATGAAGGGCAAAACGAGATTTATTATTTTATTTATAACGAACTATATTTATAAGATCCTAAAAAGCAGTTCTAGTGTAATTCGAGAAATTTGTATCTGTATACTTGTTACTTGAGCTTCCAATCATATTTTCAATTATTGAAAATCGTATTTGATGATTTTAAACTATTTTAAGCATGAAATTCACAGTTTGTCTTTTATGTTAGTCACTTAGCTGAAATATTAAATATTATATTAAGCGATGGGGCTTCATTATAAAATATGCTCCATCTAATTTAAGAAGTATACAAAATATGCAGCAGAATCATAAGAATTTTAAGAAATACAATACAGACTATTACTTATAAAAGTATTTATGGCGAAAATTACAATACTACATTCTAAATTAATTTAATATTACGCAATTTACAATTTTTTTGAAAACTTTAATTATCCATTTAATTATAATTTGTAAGAACAAAAAGATATTCGTTTTTTAGCCATTTAATATATGTTTTGGATTAAGATTCAAGAGTTGAAAGGCTAAAATTGTGCATAAATATTTTGTTTGGCACGTAAATTACAAAAATATTATTTTTACTTTTATAAATATTCCTTCTGTAATAGCAATAAAATAATTTAAATTAAAATAATTAAACACGAGCAATTGCAAGAGTTGTATTTAAAATATTTATTTTACTTTCTTATGTATACATAAATGATATATTATAACATTTTCACATAAATAAGAGAACTTATTTAAATTACTCTATACGACAAGTATGCATAATATACATATAATTATAAGAATTTATACAAGTAAAATAAATAAATAAATATATATATATATATATATATATATATATATATATGTATATAAGAATTACCATGCGTTAAACAAAATCTTTATGACAAATGCGACGGATGAATTGAAAAATAAAAGAAAATCTTACCCAAGACTGTAACCATTGCAGAGTTAAGCAGAGAGTAAGAAAGAAAGTTGCAAATAGTAAATTAGTTAAAATTAAAAAATATTTTTATTTATACAAAGTAATGTTTCACCTTGGATTTTCACCCGAGGCCAACCAATCGTTCTTTACAGGAGGAGGTACCGGCGTCGTCACCGTAGCCATAGAAACATCCCCAATTATTCGAAGTGCTTCCTTACAAGCGTGATACATACGAAGCATTTCCTCTCGTTTTTGGGCCTCTTCTGGCGATTCTTCCATCATAGATGACTATGAAATTCAACATTTAGAATGTTCAGTATATTGTTTCTCGCATATTAATTATATTAAGCTGTAACAAAGTGTATCGGGGGAAAGGAAATGTTAAAATTACCTGATCACCGCTTGCATACAAGTGTGCCAAAAGTTCACCATTTATAAAGTCTTTGGCATTATTTATGATCAAATGCATAATTGTTTTGGGCACGAGATCTCGAGTAGTTTTTGTAACAATTTTCATATAAGAATCAACTAAATTCCTAATCGTCTCGACTTGACGTTCCAACTGGGGATCCATTGATGATTGAGCTTCATTGCCACCCTAATTTCATAGAAAATTATCGATTTAATATTCAATATTTTTTGTCCGATGTGTAAGATGCGATGGGTTAAGTAGGCATGAAATTCATTACAAATACTGTAGGACTATATAAGGAGATCTAATATATGATAATTGACACATTGGAGTTAAAACTATCAGTGCTCTACAATTTCTCGTGATCCTAAACTTAAATGTGCACGTTACAATACGTATTTATTTATAGAACAAAAATATCGTGCTATCAACAGATTTTATATTTCAACAATCATAAAGGAGTTATTGAATTAAAATCTGAAGATTTTATTAATAAATTAAAATATTCTAATTAATCTATAAAAATATACATCCCTCATAAATTCATAATACTTGCATTTTTAATTACTTGTTATTTTTAGTTAATATATTATAAACAATTATATGAGCAATATCTTATAATTGCTTAAAATTACGTATTATATTTATTGAAATAAAATTCAAAAATATATTAAAAGAAGTATAACAAAATTCCTCATATATCAATATAAATATTATATTACAACTTTATAATATATTTACAATATTGTGACAAATGAAAGTTAACTCATTATAAATTACAAGATAATGAATGGTAGAAAGCTTTTATATAAAATACGTAATTCTATATCAGTATAAATTGAAGATATTGTTATTTGACTCATATAAGTGTGTATAACGATATAAAATTAATTGTAGATGGAAAATACACCTTTCTTCCAAAATAGTGGGTTAATATTTATATAAATATAAGTTGAAAAGAAAAATTAATAACTACGAAAATACGACCATTTTTAAATGGCATATTTTTTACATAAAATTGTAATAATAGTAACGTATTATATGAGCATGCAATGTCGTCTGCGTTATACAATGATCTTTAAATTCATTCTAATTGACTGATTGAACGAACGGTTTGGTGTCAGTAGCTTAAACATTAACATCTCTTTAAAAATAAAACAAATCACTCAGTGTACGTAAAACAAGTAAAACTAGCAATAATTAATAAAAATGATAAAAATAGCACAGATATACAATCGATAAAATAACAAAACAATTTTATGTTCTATATCGTTTCTTATAGGAGATTGTAGTTGTATAAAATATGCAGTGCAAAGAAAGATCGAATTGTTCATTGTAATGTGTACTACGTTCTGGAATTATTTTTAAAACTTCCGAGCTGTACAAACCTCATAGCCTTCCTTTAGATGACACGATTTCAGGAAAGAATAAATTTAATATTAACATATTTTTACATGATTATATAAATTTGTGTTAAATTCTTATAAATAATAGTTATTGTTATCTACAGATTTTAATTTATATTTGTTAGATAAAACCATCACTCGATTATTATATAATATTTTTTGTTCAAATCCATAATTAAAATTCTAATTACTTTTAAACTCACCAGTAGATCCTAAAAAAAAAAAATAAATAAATAAAAAATACAAATAAAATTGAATTTACCAAATGAATATGTATACGTATAAATAACTTTATTATTTCACTATTCTCATAATAAAATGAAATGTAAGAACAAACAGTGAATTATTTATATTTTTACTTTTAAAGAAAGATTTATTTATTAATACGTAATTATTAAAAGATTAAAACTATGATATATTTTAATTCATTCGTTTCTTTAGTTACTAAGTAATGTCATGATTTTCAATTAGGATATCAAACTTTTTTTTTCTATTTTTTTTCTATTTTTTTTTTAATTTTTTTTTTCTCATCTTCAGTGGAAAATCAAGGCTTTAATATATCTCGAAAAAATGCAAAAATTAATCGACAGACATTATTCCGTATATTCTTTCAATTTAATTAAAGGTCCAATACTTTCAGTTTCTCTTTATTTTATTGTAAATTGCCTCGTATTGATTAAAGCATACTTACTTCACCATCACCATTCGCTTGCTCTGTCTGTTTTTCCGGGTAAACACCAGCGCGAAGGAAAGATGCTTTCCATGAGTCAACGTCATCTTGAGTTTCACAGCTCAATTCAAGTTGCTTGTAATCTTTGTAAACATTTCTGCCCTCGGGATTGAATAATGCAAATAGATGACGACGAGACATAAAGCTTTGTTCAAGATCTCGCAGTTTTAATCCATCTAATGGCAACATATATTTCTTTTCGCGTTCCTGCAATAGAGCACACAAGCAATCGAATGCGTTAGTACAAATGTGTTGGATTTGAAAATTATGAGCTATAAATAACGATATAGAGAAAAGAAAAGAAAAGACAAAGCTATAATAAGCTTCTAACTTGTAAAAATCATTAATTTATATTAATTTAATAAGAAGTTACGATCCCCGTTAAATTCGTTTTTGTAGCATTGTTGTACGCATTTTCATCGATACTTAATTGATTTCTCAACAATCTTCAGTAAAATATTTTTGCAAACTATTTTAGCTTAAATTTTATTTTATATACCATAAAAAAATATTTATAAATTTACATTTTTTTTTTTTTTTTTTTTTAATATATTGATTTAAGAGTTATTTACAAAACCGAAAATATAAAACTCAATTTTAAAAACTTAAAATAGATAAGGCTTGAATCGGATAAATAAAAAGTATTTCCTTTAGTGATTTAATGGTGATTATCTTTTATACAATAACATAAATAATGTATATTAACATAAATAAGTAAAATATGAGTTTTTTGAACATTTATAAAATTTTTTTTTTTTTTTGTTATTTTAACTTATATTCTATTTTTAGAATAATATATACAATATAAATAACATCTTTTTATGCTGGGAATAAAATTTTCGTAATAGTTGTCTATTTATTGATATACTCTACTCTTGAGTAAATTTTTTATGCTTTATTATTGATGCTCTTTCTTATTTTATATTATAATATAAATTTGTAGGACTTTAATATTTAATTTGACATGCATTTATCTCATTATCGACGAAATATATATATATATATATATTTATTGTAAAAATGTTCTTCTTGTTACATTCTAATTTTTACTAACGAATTAACATACTAAAGATATTTTAAAGATAAGCGGACAATAATAATAAATATACGGAAATTACAACGTGCAAAATCATTTACAAATTATATTAAAGAATAAATTTTTCAATCAAGAGAAAGAAAGTGGAGAAATAAAAAAAAATACCTCTTCGTCCTTGAACCATGAGATACTTTCGGATGTCAAAACAAACCAATAGTCCCTGGATCCTCCCTTCATAATGCCAAGGTTATGTATGCACATGTAACCTTTGCGTATGACCTGATTGCCGAGGGTATGGCGGCCTGCCTTCACGGCATTTTCCGATGATTGTTGAGCGCTGCAACAGAAAGAACGTTATATTGTGAATTCTCAGATCGGTTAAAGATGAATATTAAAGCATAGCGATGAGTAGAGACTGCGCGCACTGTCATTGTCAAATTATTCCAGTACTGGTTACAATATGAGCTGCAGACTAGCAAGAAAATGAAAAATGACAGAGACAAAAAGAGAAAAATACAGAGAGAGAGAGAGAGAGAGAGAGAGAGAGATAAAGAGAAAGAGAGAGAGAGAGAGAGAGAGAGACTTAAGTAAATGATAGAAAAGATAAAGACAGTTGATTAAAAGGGAAAGAAAAAAAAGAACATTTACTATTTATAACAATGGTTAAAAATCAATATATAAATTTAAACAGCTATTGTAAATTTCTTTTACATTCACTAAGATTCTTAACAGATTATTCATTAATCTAAAAAGTTTAATCTGCTTTTTAATTTCAAAAGTATAATTTGTATTTTTCAAAGCACGGTAATAATAAGTTTATTATCAAAAATTAGCATTATTAATATTAATTATTTAAATCAATAAAATTTTATTATTTAATATTATAAGCACATTCTTATAAACAATGTAATATATATATATATATATTTTTTTTTATTTGAATTATTTTAGTTATTTTTCTGTATAGGATATTATAAAAAAAAAAATAAATTAAATTTGGACTAAAAAGCACTTTTGTGTTGATAGTGTAGCTAAAAGATTTCTACAGTACGCGTTTACGTAGCCATGCCTTATGTGTTAATATTCAATTTGTTAAAAGCTGTAAAATCAAGCAAAAATATAATTTTATGAATGTTACGAAGAATGATGCTCAAACTAATTCTTGTGAATAATTTTATAAAATTCTATATTTTCCAACAACTTTTCGAGACACATGTACTTAACTTTTTTCATTATATTTTAATGCTGACATTGTTAATATATCTATGTATATAAAATTATAAACTACATTGATATAAAATAGACATTTTATTGTTTTATTACCTCCAAATTTAAATTATATTAGAAAATACAATTTTACAACTTGGAAAATTTCTATTTTCATTAGGTAACAATTTTTAATTATCAGTACCATATATGTAAATATCGTTTCATATCTTTTTATAAAATATGTGTCTGAAAGTTAAATTGTAATATAGAATATCTATCTCTCTCTCTCTCTCTCTCTCTTTGTAAAAAAATGATTAAAATTATCTCTATATATTTCAAAATTATAAATTAAGTATTTATATTTCCATATAAGAAATTTATAATAATATTACTTATTTAATGTCTAGATTAAGTAAACTTTTTCAAAACAAATTGGTTTTTCAGAAAATTATGAAGAACTAATTTATAGTAAAGTAATATTTTTTAAATAATAAATTTATCAATTTTCTATTTTTCTTATTTTGTATGATACAAATTAATATAAATTATTACTTTTCTATTAAATTTCGAAAAGCCTAATAATTTCAAAACTATTATGCATAAATGTACCATTCTTAATAACTTAAAGAGACTTAAAAAATTACAGACTTTTTTCAAAAATCGAAAACCACATAAATGAAAAAAATCTAAGACTATAAAAATAGATTATAACAGTGACGTTTCTATTACAAAACATTTACAAATAATAATAGAAGAAAAATTTATTACTTTATGATTGATATTTTATACAATTTCTCTACATATTTATTATAATTAAAAATTAAATAAAATTAATTAATATTATTTATAAAATAGTTGAATGTACATGTTAATTTACAACTTTCAACGCCAAATCACGTTTCAAATGACTAATAACATTTTTACAATCAAATAAATATAATAAAGCTCCATTCGCACCATAAAAATACAATGCACAATCAACACATCAAATCAATCTACTCAAATTAAGAGAAATGAAAAACGAAAAATGAAAAATCGGTAATAATAATCTTTCCATTACTCTACGATTGAATAAGATTTTACGAAATAATAGTTAATTTATTAGAGAATAAGGAAAATAAAAATTTAAATTGTACTTCCAAAAATAGTCAATAGAAATCGTGAAGTAACGATAAACAATGATTTTTTTAAAATTTAATTTCCATTATCCATACAAATGTAAACCAAAATTTTTCTAATAATTAATGCATGAAATAATACGTGAAAAAAAAAAAGAAATAACATAGAAAACCAATAACTATGTTTAAAAAATTGAACGTATTGAATACAATATGGTTGATGAAGTATGTATGCAAGAAATAAGAAAAGGGGCAAAATAAAAAGTCGCAATGACAATTTTCCGACTTTGATGCATGTTTAATCGGCTCTCTTACCTTGCATTATGGCTACTGGCCGCCGCGCTGCCGGTGTAATTAAATCATTGTTTTTATTTGTGAAGTACAACATGGGCAATGAAAATAGAAAGATTGACATGATAAAGTGAAACAATGGTTAGTGAAAACACGATGAAATGTTATAAGGTTTCAATTAATTAAGCATAGAAAATATAAAATGATCGAAAGTTATCAGAAAAAGAAAACATCATTCTTATTTACAACGGCCAATTATTTACTTTTTGTATAGTATAATCAAAATTTTGTTTAGATTCCATTAAAAAAGATTCAATTAAGAAAGCACATTTACATTCTCTTTCTGAACTTCTGGTAATTTTAATAACTTTTTATTTATTGAAAATTAAAGCCATCCTATCCATTATAAACTTATAATTATGAGAATAAATAGATTAGTTATCGACTTCCAATAAAAAACGTCATTAATATATATATATATATATATATATATATATATATAAATACACAGAAATATCTAATAATAAGAATTTTCTTATCGATATTATTCTTTATCTTATTTCTTTATTTTATGAGTATTTTATTATTTAAAAAAACAAATGCAATAAAGAGAGATATTTAATTTGTCTTTTGTATTTTATTCGGTCGGTAACTAAAAATTGACTTTCTCGATATATCATTAAAGCTAAACAATTGGTAAGGTTAATATTCTTATCAAACTATCCATAAAAATAGCATAATAAAATCTCTACGTTAAAAATAAACATGTATTTGTAGAAAAAAAAATAATAAATAAATAAATCAATCAATCAGGAGTGAATTTATTACTAATAAAGGACAAGTTAATACTAGAGAAATGTGCATCTAAATGTGCCGTTAAATAAAAAGGATAGATGAAGTCAAAGATGACCAAGCAACGTGGCAGGACATGCATCATTTAGTTAACGGAAATTAAAATAAATGTGCAAGGATTTTCGTGTATTGCTGCACATATTAAAATTTTTTCAGTATAATAGTTGCCGCTAAGCTGAATGTGCAAGTATAATGTGTGCAAATTATTAATAAAAGAATTTTAAATTTATCATGATTATTTCTTCATTGAAAGATACTTTTCCTACACAATCATGCTGAAATCATTACTTTGGAGGAGAAAAATCTTTCACATCTATTTTTTTTTTTAATTTTTATTTATTTTTTTTTTTTTTGTTTTGTTTTGTTTTATTTGGATAAACTGAAAATAAGTTTTTGCGTAAATACTCTAAAATTCTAAAAAGGCAAAATTAAAGTAAATGCTTAGCACTTTATTTTCGTAGCATGATTTTTACCGACTGAGAGAAGGAATATTTGAAACAATGCAAATAAAATATGATGAATTTCATTTTAAATTTACATGTGCGTTAAATTAAATGTATCCGTGATATCAGATCTAAATTACAAGGGCAGATTATTAGATGTGCGTGACTACTTATTTGGGATTTAATGTAAGTAAAATATTCTTAATCGTTTAATTAAGAAAGTTTTATATGGAATGGAATGTGGACTTACTTTGCAAAACCAATAAAATCTTCATGATTAGTATTCATATACGCAAGCTCGCAGTCGACCAAAAGGATAAGCTGCTCCTTACACATTTGTTCCCGCTGCCTAACGTAGGTTGTGATAATGCGCTCCGTTTCTTCGCGTAATCTGGGATACCGTGACATCTGCAATAAGGACAAAAGTATTAAATAAAACATCATTAGTAATAGTTCGGAATTAGTCGTGCAACAATCGGATTGCCAAATTTTTTGTGCAATTTTTAACTCACCCGATCTGTACAGATACGAACAACATTGCTCAGTTCTTGTACGACTAGGTCCACACATTTCAGACTAGGCTCCTTGAGCCTATTTATTTGTTTTTTTACTATAGCTTCGAAAGCCATATCAGGAGTAAATAGACCGACTCGAATACCTAGAATTTCAAATAGATTTTGATAAATTAAAAAAATACTCTATATTGTATTTACACTGTACATGAGATTGTAGATTCTTATACTGCATTAGAAGAAAGATTTCCTACCTTTTTAATCAAATAAATTGCAAAAGTTTATATATCTCTTATCTTCAATACTGTATACTATGGATTGACATTAAAGTTCGTTAAAAATTCGATTTGTAAGATTTTGTATGATTGTTACTAGATTATGTCATTGATATTAAAAAAAAAAAAAAAAAAAAAAAAAAAAAAAAAAAAAAAAAAAAAACATTTTATTTCATCGATTGTATTTCATGGGGACTATTGAAAATTATGCTATTTTCATAAAACTAAGTTATAATTATACGATAATCCAAGTATTGATAAAGCAAAGTAATACAAACCATGAATGTTTCTAATGGCAAAAGCAATTTCTCTGCGCAATTCTTTCTCGTCGAACTCCATTTTAACAATTTCAAATGGAAATCGTTCGTGAAACAATCGATTAATTTTAGCACCGCCACTTAATTCCATTGTATTGATCTGTGCTGAACCAGATCCCTCAATCGTTCTCTCAAAATCGGACTGCAGTTGTTGTATCATCCTTAAAAATGATTTACTTTATTTACTCGGATGAAGAAAATCGTCTAGTCGGTGTTAATAGTATGGGTAGAGAGCCATGATATTAATTATTTGAAATTCCCTAAATTATTTTCATTTACGCATAAAGAATTCTAATAAGAGAAGATCGACATTTTATTATAAATTAAACTTTTTTCAAAATTGTAGGTTTTCCTTATTGCAGATGATTATAGGCTCAAAACTGATAAATTATATAAGATTCGATTATTATTGTCTTTGACAAAATTTGAAAAATAAACAAAATATTATATTTAAAATTTCTTAAAATCATGGCTACTTCACAAAGCAACACATTCTACCAATTAATTTTATCGGTATTACCTAGTTACAATTATTATTATTATCATTATTATTATCATTATTATTATTATTATTATTATTATTATTATTATTATTATTATTATTCTATATGTTTATATCATTTATCTACTATATTAAATTGCTATAGAATTTTTATAAACTAATCATTATTTAGCCGATTTGTATTAAAGACATGCATAGCTTTTCAAATAAAAGCGGATCTAAAGTGATTAATATTTTTTATGTAAAATGAACACACAACTGGTTAAAGTGCATCCAAAATAAGGATAAACAAAATACCTACAGAAACATTTCAACGGATCTGAAAAACAAAAAAAAAATATCTAAAATTTCAGGACCCTCCACCCATAAAGAAGTAATCTAAAAAAGAAATAGAAATGAACTCTTAGTACTATAATAGATCGTGAATTAATAATTAAGTGATCTATCTTTCGTCGTTGTTCTTCGTATAAGGATAGGCATGAAAATATTGAGAAAATATATAGTCATTAACATCTATAGGTACAATACATTTATATACGCGTGCGGATGCGCGCACCTTTATAAACATAGAGTCACACACATACGTAAGTATGCGTGACCGCGTACTTTATTATGTATACTAAATACGCCTTGCAAAAACACATAATAATAACATGAAACTCTATCGGTTGACTACTTTAAAAAGCAAGCAAAGAATTGACTTACTGCAACATCGCTTTTGTCTTTATAGCTGGATCGTCGGGTCTGAAATGCTTATACTGCTCCACATCTTTTTCCAAAGCAAGCTGTTGTTTTTGTAGCCTGTCACGCAATGCAGGCAATGTGTCTCTGATGTGATTCGTTAACTGCTGATTGAGAACTCGTTGTAGGTATGGTGTGCCTAACCTTTCAGCCAAATGTCGGTATGAGGGATGGCTGAAATATTTTAATGCCACATTATTCCGAATGCACTTCTCATTGTTAATTTGATTAATTAAGAATAGCAAATAAGATTTATTTCCTCCTGACACATAATTGATACCTTAAAAAGAATTTTCGCTCAGCTCCCATGGCTGCTTTGATATCTTTACGGCCTTCGATGTCTTTTTGACTCCTATTAACTACACCTATGTAACCCCTTCGCAGAGGCAATAATTTATTTTCTAAAATATCCCTAGCATCAGTACCGTCGTCCATAAGATCCAGTTTGGTGATGACACCAATAGTACGCACACCTACGGAAATAATTTAAATAATGTAGGACTCCGTATTTAAATTGTACTAAAGTATACATTGATACTTTCTTCTACAAAATATAATCTACACTAATAATTATCTTTCTTAATTTTTCTTATTGAATGTAGCGGTATATTAAAAAATGCAATTAATTATTAAACAATTAAAAATTTTTCACCTTGAGGATCGACCTCCTTGGCAAGTTTCAGAGCATCGCTATTAGCTAAATCAGTATTTGCAGGTGTAACCGCTAATATAAGACAGTTTTCACGTTTGATAAAATGAAAAATCATTCCTTTAATTTGGGCTTCGATATCTACCGGTTGATCACCGATTGGCACCTTTGTTAATCCAGGCAAATCAATGAGAGTTAAATTGAGAACTGAAATCAGAAATAAGTATCTTCGTAACATAATGTTAATTATTTATTCAATGGGTATATTTTGCTTCAAGTCCGAAATGATTTTAATATATTTTCATGGCGATAATAATGTACTTTAATAATAAATTTTCTGAATTTAATTTCAAAATTAAAATTAACTTTTCAACAAATATATATGGAATAAAGGACATATTATTTATTGCATATGTACCGTTAACCATAACGTATACGAAAACAAATTAAAATTTTCTCAAACACATTCTCTAATCGTTGCTTTATGTTATTATCAAATATTTGATGATTAATTACATTGTATGATGATATAAATTATTATTGAATGTAATATCAACTGTTTATGACAAAAATTCAAAGCATAAAAATAAAGCTTGCAAAGATATTTAATACGTATATTAGCTAAATAGTTTAATATGTAAAAGCATCGATAGACATTACCGACTATTAAAAGTAATCTGTACTTTGTAACTTAAAACATTGTACGTCGAATTGAATCGTAGGAATTTCTTAATATTCGTAAATAATGAAGTCTGTATGTTCATTTCAGAAAATAATATGCATTTTATAATTAAATAATTAAATATTAATGTTAAACGTCATTATTTTTGTAACTTAAACGGGCATGCGTCTATTCATTAATATGGTATAAATATTATTTACTATTAAAATATTTTAATATTATATATTTTTAAATATGTATTATGTTCTTTGTATATTAGATGGTTATTTCATTTTTTTTGTTCAATGCATACATATATACAGGGATTTAATATTTTATAAAATGACCATATCTCGACTATAATTCGAATAAAATCATCATCTAACGTAATATTAAATGAATAGAAGAAAATTGAATAAAAAAAAATCTTACCATTGGGTGAATAAACTCTTAAATTGATGGGTAAGTTGGAGATGCCTTTGTTACTACCAGTTACACGATCTGTTTCTCCCTCGATTTCCTTTCGCACTTCATCGAAGTCCACAAACTTCTTTCCCTTACAATGCAGAAATTCTGCATACTCTGAAATACATGGAATAAAGCAAAACAAAAAAAAAAAGTCAATAAAAAGCCGCAAAATTAATGAAGAAGCTTTAAACCACAAGTTAGATATCATAGGAAGCGAGAAAGTCGGATATACGTGGTTTGCTTCCGTAATTGGCACAAAAATACAATGATCATGCGTATTCTTATTGGAAATATTTTTACTTCAATATTTATTCATATTCATATATGAATATATATATATATATATATATATATATATATCTGAATTTACGTAAATCACTGTCGTCATCGATGGCAATGAACTCGATTTCCTACTTATCGTATGTACGCCTATACGTGTAGGAGAGCACAGGAAGTTTGATAACGCAAAACGGACGTCCACAGCGATTCAGGTTAAATATGATGTGCATGCACTTTGATATTATCACTTTCACAAACAGAAAGTGCATTTTTTTAGACAAAATAAACTGTCGAGTGATAATTGAATAGATTGACATTGTCAAAATATCTGTAGCCTATTTAATTGATATATGGTAGAGTTCATAATAAAACAAAAAGAAAGCAGTTAAGATATAATTTCTTGGAATATTAAAGTATTTACATATCTTTCGGTTCTTTTTAATACAATCAATTAAATTTCTTCCCTTGCGAAAAAAATTTATTATTTGTTAAAAATTATGGATAAAAAGAAAGATGTAAATGAAATTATTCAAATTTGTTTATAATGTTGAAATAGCCAATAATGCTAATTTCCGTTTTATAATTTTCTCGTTTATTACTTGAATCTTTTTTTGCAGAGTATTTATTTATTTACATATTATCTGTAAAATTAAAGAAATTTTTATAAATTTTATACATATTAATTTTGAAAAATAACTCTTACATCTCCATTCGTGTATTTATTCTTATTTTGACTATATGAAGTGATAATTTAATTGCTATTTAATTAAGAAAGAAGTTGAAATAAAATTTTCTATAAAAGTAGTTAAAACATTCGTGTTTATTTATAAATTTATCAATTACTTTTATTATTATATGTAATCAATTGTATTCCATTTTATAAGATGATAATTTAATTTGAATTTCATTTACAAACTATTAGCACGTATAATATAAAAGTAACTTCTAACAGTAAAAAATATCATGTTACTAAACTATATTTTTCTGTTAAAAATATTCCAACAAAGATATTGTTTCATAAATACATAATTAAATACATATTTAAAATTTTGTACGTTTTTTATATTAAAAGTATTTTTTAAATTAAAAGTCACATTGCTATCGATATAACAAAATGAATAATTTTATTTGTATACAATTATTTCAATATTTGTTCAGTGATATTAATTTTGTCTTACACGGTTATAGATGTCTAAGAAGTATTTGAGAGAAAATTATGAATAACAAAACTACAAATTCTCTATTTAATAGGAATAAATTTTAATACCTTACTGAATTGCGTACTGTCAAGGTCTTATTGTTAGCCCAGATTTTATTATTCTTAATTCAGTATGTGTATATATTATTAAATAGATAGATAGTACATAGATATATAGATAGATGGACAGATAGAGAGCGAGAGAGAGAGAGAGCGAGAGAGAGAGAGAGAGAGAGAGAGAGAGAAACCACAATATATGAATCGACTTGTCAATATTCGAACTTTCCATAGCTTATAAATCAATATGTCTTGTAATACGATGTCCGTAATTTTAATGTAATCTCACATTTCTTTTCATTTTAAGAAGTATATGAAAATTTATATTACGTGTCTTCACTCTATATCAGCATTCTTTTGAATAGGAAATCTTATTATTGTATCTCATATAGCAAAAACTAAACTCCGCAGACAATTTTATCAATCAGCACCAAAATATATATATACACATGTAATGTCATTAAAGTTTATTCAGTTAATTAAATTGTATTTTTGTATAATAAAATTAAAAAATTTATTTTAATCGTATATTTCAGTTTTTTTTTAAGTAATCCGTTTTACATTAAATACTACGCCGCCTCTTGAAAATCTTTAATTTTCGACCAAACTAAGTACACATCGATAAATGATATATATACCGAGGGATTGATTTTAATAGTTTGATAATTTGTTTAATTAAAAATTTAACGCATATCATTCCTTTCATTTGTTTCATATTGACGCAATAAAGTAAATCGATACTCGCTTCAGCAACCACATTTTGTACAATTATAATATTTCGTTTCGTTATGAAATGAGATCAAAGACTCAATGTCAGAATACTATTATGATCGTTTATTTTCAACTAGCAAGTGTTATAAGACGTTGGGAGAAAACAAAATTAATTAATGAAAGAAAGAAATGGGAAGGAAAGAATTAATAACTCTTTATGAACGTTCGATATCAAATCTTGTCATAATCAAGTAGGATCTGGTCAGTCTGTTTGATGGGATAACGGATGATAGGGCAATTGTGGACTCCAAATATTTGGCTGATCCATTTACAGGAAAATAATAGATCGCATTCGTGAAAAAGGCCGACATGGTCGTAGGCGTTTGCGCATGCCTCCTCCAGCACCTCGTGTCGCGCTGTCGTCATTAAGTGGCATATTAAATATAAAGTTTAAGAGTACAACACCGTCGATCTCAGCATTAAGTCCCCGCGTTCATCAGTGTACGTGGGTTAATGGAATCAATAGCATGCTCCTCCCCCTCCCCCTTCCCTGCCTCTTATTCTCGCAAGACCAGAAAGAAAATACATTAATCAACGAGAGGTCAGCGTGGGGTCAATGTGGGTTAAGCTGTGACGATCGTCGTGTAAATCGAGTCAAGTTTTGCTCTTGCTCACCCCCCCCCTCTCTCACTCTCTCTCTCTCTCGCTCTCTTTAACTCTTCTTGCTATCTGACTCTCTGACTCGCTGACTCTAGTATACCTGAAGCGCGGGTGTTGGTATAACGGGAGAGAAAAGAGCGACGCCAGTGTGTAGCGTCGTCGTATTATTGACCCGCAACGCGGCGACGGCGCAGCCAAACGCGATTACGGCTAGCCGATTCAAGTTCGGGGAATGTCGA
>NW_011948431.1:3222270-3237910 GCF_000503995.2 Ceratosolen solmsi marchali | reverse complement strand
GCAATTTAAGCCTACCGGGTAAATTTCGAATATTACTATATTGTGCGACGCTCAGTTATCCGATTAATCTTAGATCTCTATTTTTCAGACGAGTTTAAAATTACATTATGCTCTGTTTACCATTTATAATCTGGGTTCGTTCTATATCAACAGCGACCTCATGAAATAACAACTAACTTTTCTTATCATTCTGAAAATTGTCAAGATGATTGTAATTTCTCATACGAAACGAAAAGAATACATTACAAAATGAATAATTCTAATTCCAAAAATAGTTGCTTTGTATCGAATGATTTGTATATTACACCCCCCCCCCATCCCCCTCCACAACTAAATATCATTTTACTCAATATTATATACTTTGGAGCTAAGTTTTAATCGAATATTTTTACAATAATTAAGTAAATAATTAATAAATAACTTTTTAAGCATAAAAAAAATTATGTTCAAATTTTTATATTTCGTTTATATATCGTTTATATATCGTATTATGTATCGTTATATATATCGTTTAAATTTAGTCCACTGGTTTAAAATTATTATAGATTTATATAAATAGTATTATAAGAATAAGTAATAAGAACATAGCAATAAATTTAAAAATGTTAAATTGAATTTATTTCACTTATTACTTTTACTATTGACTTTAATCAAACATTTTTTAAATTCGCTTATTAATTATAAATATCTCATTTTTATGAATAGATAATTTAATTAGGTAACTACAAATAAAATAATGATAATCGATATTTATTTTCTATTTACCATATCTTTTAGTGCAAGCGTTCATATTTCACTGTTTAATATATTTAAGTATGTTAATTGCTTTTATCCTTTACTCAATTAAAGCACTTAAAACTTTAGTTGTAAGATAATTACAGCATATCCATGTAAATATGTATTTTTTTAAATGTATAAATGTACTTAACACTTTAGCAAATGGATTGGTAAAAATTATAAATAATTATTTTTGTAAATATATTATAAGAATGATATTTAAATACATTATAAATAAAATGGTAATACGACATAATAAAAAATGTGACTAAATTTTTTATGACATTATAGCACTATTTTTATTTGCCTTTAGAATAACATAATAATATGTATTTTTAAACTATAGTATAAGCATTGAAAGTTTTTTAAGAAACAATTTCTTCGTATCGTTACATATAACAACTTTAAGATGCCTAAAGACATTTATTATTCATTTAATTGTGTAGTTTCCTACTTGATTCAACAAAAAAAAAAACTTTTTTTCCAACGAATCTCTTTAGGAACTTCGTAATATCCTATTTCCATCAAGTCTAATTAAGTATTTTTTTTTTTCATCTTTCTCTTAACTTATCTTACTATTCGATTTTCTTAGGTTCGTATATGCGCTGCTCTTTTTATGTTCAACTGTAACTATATACCATATACTGCCTGAGTTGATTATCCTTATATTATTAAGTGTAAATTTAGAATTCCAGTAGTTCATAATTTCTATGAATAATTTTTCCATTACGCAACATAAGTCACAATATCAATATTAATATTTAAATAAAATCGTTATTTAAATTAAGGAATAATGAATGGATTTCTTTTGAAAGGTTTTAAAAGGTAGCCATAAGAACATAAGATGATCTTGTGAACTTTTTTGTTTCCCTTTATGTATATATGCTGATTCACTTATTATTCTATCCTCCGGGACACACATATATATATATATTTTTCACGCAAAGCCTCTAAATTGGTATTAATATAAGTGTACACCGTTAGACCTACAAATTCTTTTTAAAGACCCTCCCCTTCTATATAACGTTCATACGGCGGGGTGACTAAAAAATTACTGAGAAGCCATTGAAGATATAAATGATGACAAGGAAGTCAACTTCTCACTAATTCATTCTTCTACACGTGCGTATATGTAATCAATTTCATTAAGATGAATCTACGCAAAGCTGTTGAAATTTAGTTGCTTATTGAAAACAGCTTACCCAAGAAGTTAATTCGTATTAATATATAGACATTCGTCTATTATGTAAGAAGGAACGTTTGATCTTTTTCTTAGAATTCATAGTAATTTAACTTTATTGGACTTGGAAAAAAATTTTTTTCAAACAAGTGAAAAGATATTTTTATTTGTATACAGGAAATGAGATATTTAGTTTAGATAATGTATAAAAAAAAAAAAAAAAAAAAAAATGAATGAATGTACCTTTTTTTTGGAAAAGGTGTAATTTTAATATTACGTTATTATTGTCATTCAATATATAAGATTCGCAAGATTCTTTAAAAAATATTTAAAAAACTAACTATACTTTTATACATTGATTTAAAAATCACATTTGTAATATTTGAATCACCAATTAATTAAGTTAAACTTAAAAATATTTTTTGAAAATATCTTTCTTAAATTTCATAAGATGTTGAAGGAATGTTTAGAAAATTTTAAATGTATACTAATAATGTTAGTATAATGTTATGAAAGAATTATATACTTAACAAATTTAATATTTTCTTTTAAAAAATAATCCATACTTTAAATCATGTTTTTTTTTTTATTTTGAATAAATAAATTTTCAGAAAAGAAAAATGTTTATCATAAATTTTATGTGAATACAATTATACATATGTTATTTTTGCATTTAATTTATAAAGTTCATCATTTAATTATTATCCACCTAGGCAAGTACAAAATATGACAACGATAAAAATAGAAAATTGCAAAATATCTTTAATATAAAAAAATTAATCAGATTCATTTTTTTTTAATTAAATTTAAACTATTGTTTCGTTCTATTAATTTTTAGCATTGACAAATTTCATATCTTACAAAATTATTTTTATCAATATTAATTATGCAAAAATTCAAATGTTCATTTATTTTAAGATCGAAGATTTTAGATTTATAGGTTATACTTGCTTAATTTTTAAGGTTATATTTAAATAAATATTATAAACGTACTTGATAATAAAATTTATTAAATGTTTATCCGATCATAAGTATATATATATATATATATATATATATAATACATTGATGTGAAAATATATTGCAATGGAAATACTTTTGTTTATTATTCTGAAAACAATTGTTATATTATTATCATAGACAATTGTAATAAAAAGAATTTCAGCAATATTTTCTTCCATATTAAATATTTGTTTTCTTATAACCTGAGATAATATGTACTCAAATTTTCATACGGTGTATTGAAGGAATTGTACGCAATTGTGAGTTAAGTAAATACTCATTCAATTGAAAAACATAATCTGTAAAATGTATTTCCTTACCTTACGTATCAGTCTTTATTTAGAATGTAAATGTTAAAAGGAGACCAACTAATTCATCGGTATCAATAAATTTAAACATAGTTACAATGTAATGTCACTTTTCTTAAGTAATATTAAAAAATCAAATTTATAAGTTTTTCTAAATACATGAAATGATAATTACCACTCATGCTGTTGATCAATTGCAGTACAAGCGGTCTTCTGGTTACAATTCCTGATCCTCTCGGCAAAAAATCCCTGTAAACGAAAGAACAATTTCTCAATCTATTATCATTTCTCGAATCGTTTTATTCATGAAGTTACATGGCGGCAATATCTATTTTAAAGTTTTCTACGTAGCTTAAAAAAGTAGTAATGCGTTTCGTAAATTAAATGAAGTATTAATTAATTGCTTTTTGATTGGAGCTTTTTTTTGAAGTTCTATTTTTTTATTGATAAGGCGTTGATTTTGGTATTTTATTCTGGAGAGGGGTTCGCCATTAAAAAAAAAAAAGTGCACGAAATAGTCCTTGCGACTTGAGCGCGCATTTCTGCTTTCTATCCTAAATGGCAACATCAAATACAATAGTTGAAGTGAGAGATCTTAAAAGATGATGGCAAAAACAATGGACGAAAAGCAGCACAGTGTCACTAAATTTCTCGAGTTCAAGAGGTCAAACATCCTTTTCTAATAATGAAGTAATAAATAAATATTTAAGATGCTGTATCAAAACCTTTTAGAAAGGTATTTATATATATATATATATATATATATATATATATAAGGCGTATGTATGAAATAATAATCGAATTTTTAAACAAGTATAATAATTCACCTTTAGATTACATTGTTTTGGTTTAAAATTATTACAAAATTATGTGTTACTCGATGTATTCTCTTTTCATTTTTTTTTTTTTTTTTTTTTTTTTTTTTTTTTTTTAGAATAGTTTTGTTGTGTAATTGCCAACTTTATAAAACCAATAATAATTTATTATTATTTCATAATATATTCATGTTTATGCCTTTATGTTAATTTGAGAATAAACTATGTATCTATCTGATTCCTGAATGAAAATTTAATAACTTTTTAAAGAATAAAAGTTATTATTTAAAAAATAATCTTAACTATCTACTATACCTATCCATTAGGCATATAGTTTAATTTGGTATTTTGATATGTATTTTATATAATACCTATTAATGGCAGATATTTTTGTTATAAGTTAAGGACTAAAAATTTTATCAACTAATCAAATCATTAAATACAATTAAATAAAAAAAAATACACATTACCAGAAAATGTATTTCTCATGTATGTATTCTTGTCTAAAAATCAAAATGTATACATCAAACCTAATTTTAGAATGAAAATAATTCTCACTGCTTAACATACAAGCCGTGCTGATGTACATAGATTACAAATCTTTTGAAACATTAACTGCATAGGTATTTATTTTTAAATTTCACTTTAATTAAAATAATAGAATTTATAAACTATAAATCTGAAGAACAGGTATAAAAGCATAATGTCGTCAGTTTATTTTCATCAGAAGGATGCCTTAAATAACTGACGCCTCATTAACTTGCAACTGATCTCTGCCATAAGATATTGCGATCAATTGATGCCATTCACTACTGAGCTATGCACGTGTATTCTTCTTTCTTTAAGAAATAAATTTTAATAAAGTCTTTGTTCTTTGTATGATTATAAGTATCGTGTATTTTTAATTAAATAACTAAATAAAATATTAATTTATAAATATGCTTGTATTAATAATTGAAATTCATTAAAACAAATATAAAAATTAAATATCATTAAAATTACTATATAACGTTTAATATTACAAGACATTTTATAACAGAACAAAAGATTTACATATAGAATGAATCAGAAAGTTTGTAAAATAAAAAATTCATAGCAATATGATACCGAGATATTTGCAGTGTATTATTTATTTTGTCGATAATGAATGGAAGAACATTTTTATCAACATAATTAAAATAAATGTTTCTTTTGTTTACAATTAAATTCCTCTTATTTTAACAAATTATATAATAGGCTATTCTTAAAAATTATTTGCTAATACGTTGTAGACAATTTTGAAGTTAAATATTGGAATTAAATTATAGTGTTATACAAATTAAATAGTTATTTAATCATTTTTACATAAAAATTGTGTATTATTGATATAAAGAAATCTCACTTGAGTATATGTACAAAATATTTATAAAATTTATAACTACTCTATATAAGCACATGTATTGTGAAAACACAGTATTGAAAATATACAGTACAGAATACAGACGATATCAATACAGATAAAACGAATTAAACTTTCAGTTAAAGATATCTATATTTTATATTTTAATTTTATGAAAGTTATAAATATCTTATAAATCTGTATCGTCGAATAATAAAATATTAAGCATCAGCTTTTAAGTTATATTTAAAGCTAAAATAATTACTACGTATGGAATATATTTTATGTAAATATATATTTTTTTATGTTCTAATATGTTCAATTAATAACAATATATATTAGAAAATTTATTCACTTCGGTCGAAAAAAATTTACAAAATATCTACTTAAAATTAACTAAGCTACTTACTTGTATTTATTACATTATATAATAAAATCATGAATTCTGATGAGTGAATTTACATTATTGTGTGATAATCGATGAAATAAATAGCGTGTCTACATCAATTATTTAATTTCCTTCGAAAATCTGCGTACATTTTGAACGATGAATGAAAAATAAATTTTTAAATATCAATTGTATTCATATAAAAACCATCTTAATATTTAAGGCTTGAAACAATGACTAATTGCATATCAACAAAATTTATTTGAAAATGAATGTGCTTTATTAATTTAAAAAATAATCGTTCTTGGGTAGCAAACATTATTGATTAGCCCAATTCCTGTTTTAGATTTTGTCAAGTAAAAATATTCCATTTAATATTATGAATTTGTCATTCGATACTAATAAGGTACCAGTTCTGATTCTTCTGTTGAAATCATAAGTCTTTCTACGATACACATTACTTGGATTAGAAAAAAAAAACTGAAAATCATCGATTGCACTTACTTCCCAACAAAGTTCTCAAGAACAGAGGATTTGCCAGCACTTTGACCACCGACAACAGCGATCTGCGGCAAATCCAAATTCATTGTTACCCCAAGCTGCGTGAAGGCATCCTGGAGCTTGTTCACGATCGGGATCAGCTGCTCCATTCCTGTGTTCCCCGCCATCTTTCCTCAGTAATTGGATGTGCAATAACCGGTGAGCAAAAAAAGGCAGGAGAAACACTGTGTCTCCTCCTACGCGATCGTCCTTGCGAATCGCATGCAGTTTTTCAGAAGACCTGGGTGTAGGGGAGTAAGAGCAACAGCGGCGACGTCGACGGCGGCGACGACGACGACGACGACGACGACGGCGGCGGCGACGACGATGGCGACGACGACGACGACGACGACGACGGCGGCGACGACGACGACGACGACGACGACGACGACGACGACGACACCTTATCAAGTGCTATATTGTTATACACCGCTTTACACGTCAACTACACAACGCGTATTCTACTAATGTACACGCGCGTGTTCATGTATATACATACATATATAGACACTATATATATATATATATATAAATTACGGGGTAGGGGACAGGGGCGCAAAATGGCCGTTTTCGCCCGTGTCCCGGAGGATCGCACTTTTTTCAAATTTTCGCCCCTTTCTTTTTAAGGGCATAAGAGTTTCCGCACAAACGCTGCGTTCTTGGCCTCCCACGACCGATCGCCTTCTTCCACAATTAATGATCGACGAGAGATTCACGTTTCAACGCATTTTTGTGCGCTTAATGAACCTCGCTGGGATTCACAAACCGAATGAAAAAGTTTCTGCCGCGCCACTCCTCTCTCACTGAGAACGTGTGCGCACGGCCGTACGTTTTTTTTCACTACCTTCCCTCTTTTACAACGGCTCGCGCCGAGTAGCCGAATACTACCTCCACTGCCTCCTATCCGTCGTTCCGAAACAGAGACACAGAGAC
Source organism: Ceratosolen solmsi marchali (assembly GCF_000503995.2). Taxonomy (NCBI): domain Eukaryota; kingdom Metazoa; phylum Arthropoda; class Insecta; order Hymenoptera; family Agaonidae; genus Ceratosolen; species Ceratosolen solmsi. The sequence continues at coordinate 3,230,589 of NW_011948431.1, read as the reverse complement.
AGAGACAGAGCCAGTGACAGCTTGAGAGGGGGTACGAGGGAGAGAGAGAGAGAGAGAGAGAGAGAGAGTGAGAGAGCGCGTGAGGGAGTGAGGGAGTGAGGGAGTGAGTGGGAGAATGAGGCTGCGAAGGAGATGGAAGAGCGAGAGGGAGAAAGATTTGTGCGACGCCTCTAAATCCATAGGACAGACTGAGGCCGACAATGTACAGAATCCAAGCATTCGCAGTCTTTTCGTTTATGGTCCCAGCGTATGATTACGCACACACATTCTCTCTCTCTCTCTCTTTCTCTTCCCCCCTCGCGCGCTTCCCTCATTATTTCAAATGTGCTAGGAGAGACATGCACGATAATCGTAGAAAGACGGTTGAATTCTCGCTCGCGCTCTTATATTATCTCCCTCTCACTTTGTCTCGCAGGCTCTCCTCTCTCTTATTTCGTTACCTCTCTTTTGCACTTCTGCGCGCCTGTGTAACCGCTTTACTCACACATAAGGAGGTAATCTTGAATTTGTATGCCTGCACGCATGCGTACGAGATAGTTGGCGTGGCGAGGACGGGGGAATACATATTACGTTTAACAGGCAGTAACTGTTGTATAAATTTGGTATTGTAAAAAAATGACGAATAACTGTAATGAAGCATCAGCTGCGTGCAAGTACGAGTTATTCGCCGTGAGCGTTCGACTGCGTAAAATGAGCCAGGAATGAAAATTCTCTCCCTAACCTCAATCTCATTCGAATCTCGCTTAGTACGTTATAAATTTCAAAATCGCACGATTCCTGTGTGAGTGAGCCATCGTGTGGACGCGCATGCTGCGTTATATTTGCTCTTCCCCGCGCGCGCGCTTCAGATGAGCCCGCGTGAGCGTGAGAGGGAGCGAGGCGCGAGTAGATCGGAGCCTCGATCGATAAGCAAAGCGTGCGCACTGGATACCTACTAGCTGGTGTGGAGCACCGAGTAGTGGCATCGTCTCCGAGCACAACATACCACCGTGACCCACTTTTTCCTACTACAGGTTAAAATGTACGCGCGCGCCTACATTATTATTATTACAGGCACTCGCAGGCCAGGAGACAATTTTCCTATTGCTATTATTTAAACATGTCGTCAGGGCGAGTGAGTGTGTCTGTGTTGGGGGAGGGGGGTGGGGTGGGGGCGATGGGCAGGGGGCAATTCAAGGAATTGGCGTTGTCGCTTTTTTTCTTCAATGAGCAAAATTTGGAATAGCTCATTCGCTGCGAAATTTAACATTTTCACGACCTCGATATTCATTACCAATGATAACGGTTGATATCGATTGACTTTATTAATATCGGTGAGTCGAATACGTGGGTGTCACTGTTTTTTTTTTTTTTTTTTTAACTTTTTCTAATTAAGGAAATACATATGTTAGTTTCGTAGCAAAAAGTCAATTATAAATTGTTCTCGACCCTGTGGCTTCTTACTACCTAGTATATCTGATATTTATGTTTACATCCATCTCCATGTTGTTGGTAGTACAAATGTAATTATTAATAAAAACATTTGTTTCAACAATACGACAACAATAACATATTAGGCATAAATATTTTTTAACTTAATTAATATAAACTGTAAAATCGAACTTACTACTTCATAAATGACACTGAGTCAAATATAGCAATTGTAAAAAATGTCCTGGGATTAGTATTTGTGATTTTTTCTTGTAATTACTATTATTACGGCAACTCGTTGCGATAGCTTAATTTTATTAAAGAAATTATTAACAATACATTCTAATACATAGTATTAGTAACTTTCAACGATATTGAAAAAAATTTATTCTTGTCTTTTATCGAACAACTCTCATAAGAAATCTATATTTTGAATAAATTTAAATTTTTCGTTCGTATCGTATTTACATAAATCTGTTATTTCTTTTCTGAACATATCGAAATATTTTCAGTTTTATTCGCAATAACAGTACCAATGAATTTTACTGCAAAATTATTTAAAATATTGAAAAAAAAAATTATTTGAACTCTTAGCATACGCTACAATAATTCACACAAACACGCACGCACGCACGCACGTACGTACACCTTAATATAATATAAAAATTAGTTAATCTATCCAACTCTTAATATTTTACTTAATAACTTGTTTATTAAATTATTAACGATAATTATTTATTTGAAAAGTTAGTGATATTATGATGGCAAAAAATAAATTATTTTATAAATAATAGATACAGCATGACTAAAAGTGATGAAAAATTTCTTTAGAATTTTATTAGACCATTTGGTAAAAAATATCGTTGTATTACATAGATATTATACAAGTATAATTATTTATTACTTCTATTTCTAGATATATATAACTTTTCGCTACTTAATTACAAATTACTTTGTAATCAAAATATGGAAGATGAATTTTATTTTTAATTAGTTGTGAACATTTTTTGCCGATATAAATAGCTTACGACTATTAAATATTTTTTATATACTATTAAAATTATTGAATTAAAATAACAAAAGATTATGAGATTTTAGAGCGTGAACTCAGAAAAGTTTTAAAATCTGTTTAATGTTTGATATATACGCTTAGGAATGTAATGCTATCAACGTTAATCTTACTTTGGCATTTAAACTTACTTAAATTATAAATTATGCGAAGACTAATTTGCTTAATATTTCAAAATACTATCTCTTGTTATCTATAAAGAAAAAAAAAAAAAAAAAAAAAAAAAAAAAAAAAAAAAAAAAAAAAAAAAAAATAAAAGAAATGATGATAAATTTTAATGAAACGCAATAGAAGCAAAAATTAATTATTAATTATCAATAAATTGTAAGTATAATGGAATAATTAAAATTTCGTTTTAATATATGTTTTATTAGTATAAATATTTATGTATCGGGTTACATATAATATAGTTTTAAGACGAGTAGTAGCAAATACGTAGAAACTTGGTATTTAATTATAAAAAAAAAAAAAAAAAAAAAAAAAAAAAAAAAAAAAAAAAAAAAAAAAAAAATGACAAACTAGCGGGAGGAAATGCTAATGACTAATTGTGTCGAATATTTTCTATTCTTTTGATTATTTGATAACATCCGCGGATAGGCGGTCGCTCGTATTCGTAGATTTCACAAAATTCTAGCAAACAAATTAGAACACTAATTGATTATAATTTGAAATAAATCTATCGTATGGAGTGTGTGTCCGATCAATACTTTAATAATGTACATTTAACGTTGTAACAACTGTGCTTGACTTGATTCCGCATCGAGTTCATTTTATGAATAAAAACGAGAATCGAAAGAGTCGCCCTCAAGTGTGTGACTGCAACTACTTCTTGAGCATGAAAATCCATAAGGAGGACGGTAGACGAGATATAAATTTACTTGTGTGCATGTATATTCGATCAACGTATTCAGGATTTTTATCTCTCTGTAATTAATTGCTTCCGAACCTCTTACGGATATTTTTTTTTTTTTTAATTTTTCTATTAAAAACCTTAAGTTTAAGATAAGGGCTAATAATTCGTGGATACGAACTTTTATTAATTGGCAGAGTTGGAGTTAGGATTTTAATATGGGCGGTAACGGGTTTTCGAATCTGTGCTGTTGGTTGATTGTAAATTGGGTTTAGCGATGAATATGTCACTCGAGATGCGCGTATGTCGTTGACTTTATCGCATATTTATATCAAAGAGAATAATTGCATTGGTGATTTGCAAGCATTAACTTTGCATTTTTAGAGCAATATATAGCAATTGGAATGGAATACGAGCTTGGTCACTTTTCTTTTTGGAGTGTATGTATTTATGTAATGAATGTTTAATGAGTCATTTCATTGTAGCCATGAGTTTGTATTAAAGTTTAGAAATGAGATGGAAACAGCCTCGAGAAAGAATTATTGAAAAATTTTTTAACAAATTCGCAGTCATTATGTCAAAGTATTAGCAAGCTTTCATTAATATTATTAATTACATATTTACAATGTCTATTGCTCATTTTTACAACATATTCGTCTTTTCATAATCTAATCAATAAAAATAGCTATATATAATGGCTCATATGAAATATTTCGAAAACGTTTAAAATCATGAAATAATCAATGAAATTTATACGTAAACTCGATTTCAATATGTATATATATATATATATTTTTTTTTTGAAACGAACTTCGCGATATAATAATGCGTGATGTAATGAATGTTAGCGATGTAAGAGCAAATTCTGTCTAATATATATTTACATAAATTATTTTTTAATTCAATTTCAATTGAATTTTTTTTTAACACAATTTACATATAACGTTAAAGTGGATGATAAAATTTCTGATTATGCGATATTGTTGAAAAGTGTTTTAATTTGTTGAATTGAATACATTTAATTTAATTTTAAATCATAATAATTGTCTTTAATCATCTTTACCTATGACACGTAATAATTGTGTTAATTTATGAGTCTAGTTTTAATAGTTTACAACAATATCGCATAAGATTCTTTAAGATAGAAATAAATACTAATTGAATTATTGTATGAATATGAATTTTTCTTCGTGAATGGATAATATAATGAAAAAATCAAATTGTTCATCGAGTTATCAAGTTTAAATATTTATTCGAACGAATGGTGAATCAATGCAAAAATAATAAATAAAGTAAGAGGTCGATTAACAAGGTATAATTGACATCCTATTATAAATTTCGAATAATATATATATATATATATATAAAAAAAAAAACTGATCATTTATATTTAAAAAATATATATATTTATAATAATTAAAATACATTTTGTTTTTTATATCTTTCTCATAGTGTAATATTATTCTATAAATATTTATGTTCAATTAACAAATATTATACTTTAACAATGGCTTTTCCAAAATTCTCACCCCTCAACATACTACTAAATGCTTTAAACATATTTTCAAAGCCATCGGTAATGGTCTCTTTATAAATTAATTTTCCATCCCGAATCCACGTCAAATTCTTCTCAATTCCTTCCAACCATCGGTCATTCCATCGCCGAACCACAAATCCTTCCATTTTCAATTGCTTAGACACTATTGCTGGTTGCAAAATTCTTGTAGTAGGTAAGGATTTGCAATTGTAAGAAGAGATACTCCCACAAATAGAAATTCTGCCAAATTCTTTCATTTGATAGATTACTTTCGTAGAAATGTCGCCCCCTACCTACGTAGAAAAAAATGTCCATTTTATAGAATTTTATTGAAGAAAAAAGTGTTTTTTTTTTTTTTAAATGCACAATTACTTGCGATATGATTTTATCTCGTATACAATACATTCCCTTTTATATTTGAAATTTAAGAATTTGTGCCTCCTAATTGATATCAATGATAATTGTTTTAATCAAATAAAATATAAAATCAATAGACAATTTCAACAATAATATGGCTTTTTCAAAAAACAAACAACAAAACATCTATAATATCATTATACGAAATGTGCGCACGTATGCTTACAATCAACGCCATATTTGATTTCATTGTTCGATAAATAGAGACGAGAGGAAGAAATATAGAGCAAGTGCCTTACATTGTCGAAATAGCAATCGACGCCGTCGGGCGCAACATTTTTCAATGCTGTGTCGACGTTCTCCGTCTTGTAGTTAATCGCATGGTCAAAACCTAATTCGTCGACGAGCTGCTTGCACTTGCTGTCGGATCCGGTGATGCCAATGACTTTCAAACCATAAATTTTCGCGATCTGGCCGACGTGAGATCCCACAGCTCCGGCGGCGCCGCTTACAACGACCGTTTCACCAGCTTTTGGCCTGCAGATGTCCAAAAAGCCAAAGTACGCTGTATTCCTACATACGTCAATATGAAAACTAATTTATTACGACGGCTCGTTATTATTATAGATTTATAAAGCATATTTGCATGACTATTTTTGTTAAAACGACAAGTGAGTTGCTTAGAGTGACTTTTGTATAACATGAAATGCTATCCCTATCGTATCATTTGAAGAACTTTCAAACTTTCAAAGTTTTACTCCTGTATAAGAGTTTTGCGGGAATACGTGAAGCAATAGTGTCCAAGTGTCTCAGAACTGTCCTTTTTCGGATATTCTAAACGGATGAATCAGTGTTAACGTATTGCACTTTTTTGTACTTCAAGTAAAATATTGTGTGGATTATCACTTAAGATTTATGACGTTTATTTGCTTATTTTATGGATTAATGTAAATTAATTAAAATTCATTCAAAAAAAGAAAAAAAAAAGAAAGAAAAAAGAAAAAAAAAGAAAAAAAAGAAAAAAAGATGAAATTTTGGAACAAGCAAAGAGGTATTATAATTCTTTTATATATCGAATTTTTAATGAAGGCTCGTCGTATACATCTTTAAGATGAATTATTCATTTTGAAATGTAATATTTGAAAAAATAGCTTAAGTCAAACAATCCAAGCAATATTTTGAGAATTGTTTGTTCATGCTAATAGCTTATAAACATCATTTTTACTAACGATTAGATTTTAATAAAGTGCTTAATTTATGATTAACAGATGTTAGTTTATTATTATACAATATAATATGTTAAAATGTATTTTATAAAAATATCACTGCAACTATGAAATAATATTTACTTTCAGTTACAATTGCTGTAGTTTATTATTTTAGGTAGCCAAGTAATAACAAGAGCTTAAAATCAAAAACATCCATGGATTCGTGACTAATGAAGGACGTCTGTCTCTTCACCATTGGTACATTGCATTTGGTATGTACTTTTATGACACAATACCATTATCAATTTCATGCCAGTAATAAATTTAATATGAATAAGAATTTACACGCAATATACCTATTTACCATTTTCTCAAATCGCACTAGTAAATAAAAATATACACGTTCAAAGAAATAAAGAAGAAGAACTAACAAACTAATTGAATTTACTTCATTGAATTTAAACTTACATTTAAATGTAATTATAAATTAAAAATCAAGTATAACAATCGACGTCTCTTTTAATTTTTCTTTGCAAAATATATAATTTATTAATCTAAACATTATTCTAAAAAACAATTTTTATTTCAGTTTTATACTAATATAGTAAAATTGAATAATATTCATAAATATAAAGTTATATATTTAAAATAAGTTGACTTTAATGAGAAAATAAAATTCATAGGACAAATATTTTAAAGAATAATAATATAAAGATTTTAATTTTTTTTATTTTATATCTTCTTCGTTTAAACTTTTAAAAATGTATCGTTATTAATTTAGTTTTTTGAAAACAAAGAAAATTATTTATATTATCGAAGTGGACAAGAACGATTAGCATTAAATTTAAAAATATTTTTTCAGATACCTGACTTCCGATTCTCTAAATTATATTTTAACACAAATGTATAATGATAAAGTTTATATAATTTTGGATTATTATACGATACATATTTATGATAACCCTAATAAATATATATTCGTTTTGATATTTGAGAGTACTCGAGTTTCAATTACATATTGTTTATTGCACACTTATTAAATCGTATTTTCATTAATTAATATATTTATTTTCATCATATATAGGCGAATTTCTTTACATGCCGAACGTAATAAATTATAAACATGTACTGCTAATTGAAATGTTTAATATAATTACTAATAATAATTACTAATTATTCATTATTTTTAAATGTTAACAAATTTTATAATTTGTTTAATAAGATTGCATTAATAATTATTATTAATAACATTGAAATTCTTAATATAAATATTTGAATAAGATAATTATTCCTTCATAATTTTAAATTCTAAGTTAATAATAACAACAATGTAGTAAATATAGCGTTTTATAATTTTATCTTTAAAAAAAAAAAAAAAAAAAAAAAAAAAAAAAAAAATCACGAGCATAAAGTCTACTGATAAAATGTATCTAATAATATAAGCGAATCGATGAGATTTCAGTTCTTTGTCTTTTAACTGAAGATATGTAATATACTTAGTAAATGGCTTCGATTTAATAGTGAATATTTTAACTAATGATTACTTGCTAATGGTTTCCACAGAAATTATTATAATCGAACAAATATTTTTAACGACTTACAATTTAATATTGTTGAAGTTTTCAATGATGAATTTTTATTTAAATTACCGCTTCTTTAATAATACATTTGCACATAAATTAATTTAAGAATTAATTTCGGAATTTAAATAATTTGATATTCTGATATCTTTATATTTACTTATATTTACTTTTATTTATTCTTATATATACTGTTTTTTTAATAAACATATTATGTCGACAGTCTATCGATAAGAATGGATTAATTTTTGTATATTTATATTACAGGATTAATAATTTTAATTTTATATCTATTATTTACCCCGGCA
>NW_011948431.1:3212065-3222260 GCF_000503995.2 Ceratosolen solmsi marchali | reverse complement strand
AATTAGGGAGATCGCCAAAATCAGGTATAATATAAGGTTTTTCGGACATAACTACTTTCTGTATCTTTTGAGTATCAGGATTTAAAACGGTGTGGCTTCTCCAGCCCATATAACCCACAATCCTTTTACCTACTGGAAATTCTGGATGCTTCGATTCGATAATTTTTGCTACCTGAGAGCCAATCATTGTACGACCGAGGGGTAAACGAAGAGTGTAGACACGCATATACGGATCTACCGAAAGATACTCTGCCTGAACCAGAATTTCTGAAAAATATAATAACAGAAAGTATAAATTTCATATGTTAGTCAATAACGATTTATCAGGAATTGTTCATTTTATGTGTGTGTGTGTGTGTGGGCGTGCGCGCGCGCGCGTGTGTGTGGGCGTGTGTGTACGAGAGTTTAAGGTTTTTCTTTTTGTCGTGTAGTTTGAAAAACATAATTAATATCAATATATATATATATATATATATATGTACATATGATATCTTGTGAATATTTTTCAATACGTAAAATATGCAAACTTCTTTCCAATTTTTTACATTTACTGTGTATAAAGTCATTTTGTAAAAAAAATATTATCTTCAATTCTATATTTCTTAATTCCAATACTTTCATTAATATCAAATTACATAATACCGAACAAACTAAATATTTACATGGAATACAAAATACGTTTTATTTCAAATAGGAATATCAGTTATAATTCATAGATTGTTTTATCTTTTTGTATTTTTTCGTATTTTTTGCTTATAATATTATTACGAGTTCGCGAAGAAATATAACAGACAAAAGAATCAGCTAAATAAGATAGTTTATTAAATTTATATAAATAATTTGAAAAATTTTCTATAATAATTGCAACTTAACCTTAACTGTAATGCAGGTTACTATATCAAAGCTTAATTATTTAAAAAAATGTAATTATTTTTATGAAAGAAAATATTATAAAATAATAATTTATAAATGCTTCAATTAATATTTTAATTTTTTTTTCAATTAGGATAATACATTATTATTTAATTGAATTAAATGTATATTATTCATAATAATTTCTATTGGTAATTTATAATTGTTTTAGATTCTATTATTTACAATTTAACATTTATATAAATTTAGGAAATTTACTAATCGAAGTTATTATAAACATTATAAAATGCATTAAAGTACATGCACACATACATACACATGCATGCATACCCATATTTATATATATATATATATATATATATATATATATGCACAGAAATGCGCATGCACGTGTCTCTCCCCCATACTCAATCCTTTTCATCGAACTACCTTCACTGTGTATATTTTTGCTTTTATGATTGAAAAAACTGTTTTACGAGGTAAAATTACTAAAATGAATACTTATATTTAATGTAAATGCAAATGTAATTTAAAAATTATAAATAATTAATACACACCTCCATCTTTGATAGCAGGTAATTCTTCATCAACAAGTTTTATATCTGTCGGATTTGGCTCTCCAGTAAAATATTTACACAATATATACTTTTTCGCGATATTCGAAATTGTTGTTAATGTTCGGCAATGTTGTAATTGTTTGTGGTTGATAAAAGATTGCCGATGAGAAAATATTACGAATGATTTTCTGATAATATAAACCATTTTAGTGTATTTATTGTTAATATAATTGGATGATAATACGATATTGTAATTTGTAGTATTCTACAGTACTTCAGTTTCATTAATCATGATGAATAAAAGTCATTGAGTGTGGATGCTCTCTAATGCCTAAGTAATATTAAAAATACAAAGTGTAATATGTTATAATCTGGTAGTAATGACTTTTCTCAGCGATTATAGCTCAGTTAATAATGTCGTGACAGAAATACATAGAAAATTTAAGAAAGTAATGTCGGAATCTCTGATACTTTTACAGTGTACCACCAGAGTGCGCAAGGAATTCTAAGAAATATATTCATAACAGATGATCAAGACTGTTTTTTAAATTTTGAGAAATTTTTCGTTCACTTTGAGTAATGAGACCTAATAATTAAATTGTCTGCAAAAGAAATTATGTCTATTTTATAATTTAAATGATAATTATGATTGTGCATTAGAAGAATTAAGTTTTCGTATAAAATTACAAAAAAAAAAAAAAAAAAAATTTATCGAGTTTTCGATAATGTTCGGAAATATTGTAAATTAATAATTATCGGTTACCTTAATTCTAATTCATACTTTATTTGCCAAAATAAACTGCCAATACATTATATGTACATAGTGCATTGAAACCTATAACACGTATAATATATAAAAACGAGTCGCCTCAAGAAAAATCTAATGTTAGCATGAAAAGTGCAGAGTGATAATGGAGCGATATTTTCTTAGTTTTTGGTTTTTCAGACTTTAAATATGCATGAATTTCGAAACACTTTCATTATTCCATTTAATTCATAAAAATGACATTTCAGTAAATTTAATGTAACGAATTCTTTTTAATTCATCATTCGAGATTTTTAATATAATAAATTTCTTTAAAGTATACCACTTAACATTTTTGAACATTTATTTGCCACTGCAAATTTTATGCATCATTCATTTTAGATTCACTAATGAATGGATTTACATATTCAAGAGAAATCATATCTGTGAAGAATACAGTTCAATCATAATAAGTCATACATATGGCATTTTAAGAGATATCGCCATTACCATTACTTTTATAAAATTGGTAAAATTCGAGTATGAGCGATACCTATGAGTGTTACCTTCCGATAAATGCAATTTACCTAAATTGTAGTGTCGTGAAAAATTATAAACACGTTTAGAATCTTTGATTTTTTTTTTAATTACCATAAAACTTACTATCGTCGTAATAAGTATAATCTTTATTTATAAAGTAAATAGTTATCAAGTTTAAGCTAAGCTTTAGCGTTTAAAGCTTTCTGCCTATAATTCAACGCAAACGCAATGTCGTATATTATAGAAATCATTATGCATTTGTATAATCGAAAGCATATAAAAGCTTGAAGCAAAGAACGTGCTTGCACAAAACATAAAACAGTGTATTAAATGATTAGAATTCAATTAAATTTAAGCTATTTTCCCACACACGATACTTATAAAGCATAAGGATTTATTTATATGTATTTGATGTTGATTATTCAAATGTATTTAAAAAATAATTCGTAACGTGAATACATTACCTATTAATTTGTCCATTGTGCAAGTTTCCTTTGTAGCTAAATATACGACATTTGAAAAATTACGTATCAAATTATTATGTGTTGGATTCATCGAAGGTAAGAAAAGAATTGCATAACAGTTAAAAGAGATGGAACATTAATTTGCAACTTTTTATTAATATTAATTTAATGCCTTATGCTGCATGAAATGTCAGCGATTACGATGTAAACACTCTACATTCGTGTTGGTGCATATTTTATTAAGTGGTCATAAAAATGCGTATCGATATAAATTCGCGATCTAATCCTCGGTTGTCCCGTTAATTTTCGTTTCGTGGTGCCCGTGAGTGGAATAGAATAAAGTAACGTCACATAGCCGTAACTTGATCCTGACCGTCAGAATTCCTCTTGCCCCAATCATCATTACCCACACTTTCGTTTAAATCCTCTCACTTACAGAAGATACGAGTTTCGTGTTTTCATTCATTCTATGTTCACCTCGACCGTCGACGACGTGCTCCTCTTGATCGGGGGGGGGGGGGGGGGGGGCCGGGTCGGGCTTGGAGGTTAATAGCTCGCGGGTTCAGAACACCTTGTCCGGGCACCAAGTTTAGGGTAATTTTCGAAGTCTACGCGCGCATATTGTTCCGCGCACGCACCACTCTCATTCAACTTCTGTCTATATGTGCAAACACACACAGCCATAAAACGCGCGTGCGCGCGCGCGCATATGCACATACACAGAGAGTATATATATATATATATATATATATATATATATATATATAAATAAACAAATTTATATAGAGGTGTGTATGGTACGTTGGTTATCCGTACCTATAAATACATATATATATACATATATATAGGAGCGTGCGTGCGTTTCTATGTTGCGCGCGCGCGCGCGCGTATATATCAGCCGACGACGATGACAATGGCAAGAACGGTGATCAGGACGTCGTAGTTCGTCGTGGTTGAGCGAAAGCGGAAAAAAGGGATCGAAAAGATAAATAATACGTATACGAATTCACTCTTCCTCTTGGCATCCGCGCTGCTACGTTCTTCCCCTTCTTCCACGGTTGCGAAGAAAAGGGGGATACTCTGTGCACATAATAATCAAACGTGGATGGCGATAAGGCGACGACGACGAGCACGACCGGCGGGCACTGGCAAATGCGCGACCTACTGTAGACGTCCTCGTCGTCGTAACTGCAGTTGAGGTCGCGAGTCGTACACTGAAGGATATAAGTGTACATACGAGGTGCGAGACGTGCGACGTCGTTGCTGAACGTGGAAGAACATCATCCTCATCACCATTTAAAATGTCAGACGTTGACCAGTGGATCGAAATCGCCAAGGAATGCAAGTACCTGCCGGAAAATGATCTAAAGGTCGGTAGATGGGTTTGCGGATTTTTGATTCATAGGTTAATTGCTTTCTTTTTGATGAGCTAACGATCTGATACATTGTTTTACTCTTTTTCCCATGCCGACAGAAACTCTGCGACCTGGTATGTGATATTTTGCTGGAGGAATCAAATATTCAACCTGTTTCGACTCCGGTGACCGTTTGCGGTGATATCCACGGCCAGGTGCCAATTTACAATATTCTAACCTCAAATATATCTAGCTTTTCTTGGAAATATTTTTTTTTTCGCGCCCGTACCACTATTATGCACTTTTAGTTTAGTCATTGCGAAACACACATGCACGTCTATGTTAAAGCTTTGTTAACGAGAATAGAACGTATATTTTAATCGCTTTGTTTTTGCCTCTTGGTCACTTTCTTCTGTTACATGGAATGAATACAACAACCGATATTTTTAATTTACCTAGCTGTTTGTATATAAAATCATAGTAACAAGCTCTAAAGTAAAATGATCCTGGAGTCTTATTTTTGCCAAGTAATGACTTGATTCTTTACATTTTATGTAACTACGTAGACACTGTGTCATTATCTCAACTTTATGAAGGTATATACGATCTTGTAACATTTAAGTTATTCAATATTCAATATGCTTTGCATTTAATTTATTCTCTTTATTTCTTCATAATTAATTTCTTTTAGGTTTAGTTCTCCAAGGCAATATTTATTATCTACTTTCATATGAATTTTTAATAATTTAAAAATAGACTTATTCAAAAAATATATTAATAGTAAAATATATTTGGTAATCTAAAATCTTTAATATTATTGTTTGTCACTCGATAGAATACTATTTCTTAAACATGCAATTCTTAATAATACAAATTCATTCATTTGTGATAAAAATTAATTGATTTAATCGCTTCTTTAAACTTGCTTCATATCTATTTTTAAGATGAATTTTAAAATAGTATTCATTTTTCATTATTATTATTTTATAGTTTTACGATTTAGAAGAGCTTTTTCGTAATGGAGGACCTGTGCCTGATACAAATTACATATTTATGGGAGATTTTGTGGATCGAGGTTATTATAGCTTAGAAACACTAACTCGTCTTTTAACTTTAAAAGCCAAATGGTCCGATAGGATAACACTACTTCGTGGAAATCATGAATCAAGACAAATCACACATGTATATGGTTTTTATGGTATGGATTATTATTATTATTATTATTATTATTATTATTATTATTATTATTATTATTATCATTATTATTATTATTATTTTAAATCTTATTTCTATTATGCATTATGGGTTATATATTCTCTAAAAAATATTTAATAGTATGTATTTGCATGATATTATTTAAAGTTATTAAAATCATTTTAAATGATTTTTTTAGACGAGTGCTTTAACAAATATGGCAATGCAAATCCATGGAGGAATTGCTGCAGGGTATTTGATTTGCTCACTATTGCTGCCGTATGTATTAAAATTATATTATAATTTATTTGAGCAGGATGGTATAGTAGTGATTTAATTTACAGTTAGTTGACGAAGAAATTCTTTGCGTACATGGCGGGTTATCACCAGCTATTAGAACTTTAGATCAAATTAGGACAATTGATAGGAAAAAAGAAATACCACATACGGGTAAGTTAGCATGCCCATAAGTTAATATTTACAGAACAGTTGATTGCATTATAGTTAAAAGAGCAATATTTGAAATGGCAAATTCTCAACATTAAACATGCATAAAATTTTCTATATTTCTCTTGAATGTTGCATAAATTTTTTTTTAATAAACCATCTTTTGTAAAGTGAATCAAATAAAATAAATAAAGCATTGATAATTAGGAACTTATTTACTCGTTCCGTTTACTAAAAAATTCCTTTCTCATTACATTATAGTAGTACTTGTAATATAATGTTAATAATTTAATTAAGTAGTTTAAAGAAAGAAATAGTATTTCTTGTTAAAATTAAAGCAGATAAATAGAATCTAATAGGGATAAATTTAATTGTTTAATATAATTCAAATAAATAAACAAATTTGTGTGTTCATGCATGCATGTGCGTTGTAAATTAATTAATAATATAGCTAATTATTTTATAATGAAATGAAACAAAGTGACGATATTTTGTAGAATATAGTCATAATTGAAAAATCGGTATCTTTAAGCAAAACTGGTTATAAGTGTGAAATAATACATTAAATATTTAATTCATTCAACAGGAGCATTCTGTGATTTAGTTTGGTCAGATCCAGATGATGTTCAAACCTGGACAATGAGCCCTAGAGGGGCTGGTTGGTTATTTGGGGCGAATATAACACATTTATTTATGGATATTAACGATCTTAAACTTATTTGTAGAGCTCATCAATTAGTAAATGAAGGTAATAATTTTATCATTAATTAAATATAATAGATTTTTAAAAAGTCAAATTACTGTATTTTTTAAAAGTTATGTAATGATTATTCATAATTTTATCAACTTAATATATAATAATAATATTAACTTAAATCATTCAATAGTGTTTAACGAATAACAAATAGTAACACTTATTCGTAACATTAATGATACTTAATATAATTTGATTATAAGTATTCAATGATATATCTTGCTATACGTAAATAAATAAATTTATGACAATGTATGTTTGTATTATTTTAATTAATTTTAAATTAATCTGCAGCTGTTATATTTAAAATTGGAAATGAATTTTATAAAAAATTTTCGTTCAAAGTGATAATATTTAATATTGCTTATTAAAAAAACACATTCATTTTAATTTTTTCCATTAGGTTATAGGTTTATGTTCGACGAAAAATTAGTAACGATATGGTCGGCTCCCAACTATTGTTATCGCTGTGGCAACGTCGCCAGTATATTTCAATTCACCACGGCTGACAAGCATTCCGCGGTGATATTTAACGCGGTGCCAAATTCCGAGAGAGTGATTCCTCCTACGTTTACCACTCCCTATTTCTTGTGATTTATCTCTCTACTCCAGACTGGCGGAGGAAGATGGCGAGTGTACAGATTATCGTCCACGAAACTTCAGGAGAAGTAAAATCGAGAGAATTAACCACACATCCTGTGATTTTAATTTTTCTCTGTCTGGTATTTGTTTTCTTTTCTGAATGCTAACGGGAGCATTAAAAAAGGCAGATAAAGCATTACCCTTTTGAGCACATCGACATTTTGTAAAATTTTTAAAAAGAGCTTTACAAGGTTTTTATAACAGAGAAAGGGTTTTAAAGGAATAGTGAGAACTGTGAGTTGAAACAACGTACAGCCTTCATACTTCTTCGATGCAAAGGATAAAATTGTGCTTTGCCGTTAGCTTTTATTGTTCTTTACTACGTAAGAATTGTGCGGAACACCCGCGCGCTTAGGAGAGATAGCAGTACATGTGCTTCACTTTCCTTGAGCTTTATGAGCTTTTATTGAGATTTAAGAAGAGAAAAAAAACTCGACAACGGATGATATTCTGATCGAGCAGGTTACAATAAAGAATTTTATTTAAACATTCCGAAAAAGAGGCTCTGGGTTAAGATGAA
This sequence comes from Ceratosolen solmsi marchali, assembly GCF_000503995.2. Taxonomy (NCBI): domain Eukaryota; kingdom Metazoa; phylum Arthropoda; class Insecta; order Hymenoptera; family Agaonidae; genus Ceratosolen; species Ceratosolen solmsi. The sequence continues at coordinate 3,214,169 of NW_011948431.1, read as the reverse complement.
TGCTTTTTTGCTATGTCAATCGTCAATGGTGTGGAATTCAGGTTTAGCACTTAATAAGCATACAAATAGTATCGATAAGGTCTTCCTGATAAACAGAATGTGAAAGTCCATTTTTTTTTTGTATCATGCGCAAAAATATAAGCCCTTGCGAACATAATTATGAAAAAAAGATGAGATGTGTCGAGTTATTGGTTTTCCAATGCATTTGATTTCCACTATAAAAGTATTATTGTTCATAAATGATATACGTTATAAAAGAAAACGTTTACTTAAACGTTTCTTTCTTCAGAATAAATCTATTTTGTTATTGGTCGTTTCGTCAAATACGTAACAAGGTTATTGCGTGCCGATATCATTTAATAGGTTTAGCATTAATAACATATATACAATTTGTTGTAAAAAATAGTAACAAGTATCTGGGAAAATGTATTGGTATTCCAATATTTCAACGGTAGTTTTAATATTTCACCTATGTTTTAATTGTAATACTTGTTTTATGCGAGCAAGTACATACTTTCGATAGAGAAAGTTGTTTGAGTAGTATTCTCAATCAAGAGAGTCTTGCTCTATGTGTTCGATAGCTCATAGCAGTAGCCAAAGTTCTCAGTAGGTAGTTGAATATGCGTATTTTATATAATTTTACCAGGTATTTTTACGCAAAAATATATAATCAATTGTTAAATAACACTGTGGTATATTTCCTTGTTTTGTTATTGAATTTTGATGAAACGAAAGGAATGAATTATTGATGGTCATTAGGAGTAATTATGTCAAAATATATTTACATTTGCTGACGAAGTTTTCCCATTTAAATCTTAATTGGATTTTGCAATAATATTTATAGAAAAAGTATTCCAAAATACGAGTTATAGTGATTTCAATAAAACTACTATTTGAAAAATTAAGGTTTAAATCGGAAAAATTTGTTTTGTCAACAAGAAAATGTCGTATGCAAGAACTTGCAAATATAAGACGGATGTAAGCTATCGAAATATGGTTTCTTCTTTACACTCTACATATTTATTGTTTTTATTGTTATATATATATATATATATATTTTTTTTTTTTTTGCATACCAATTAAGATAAAATCATAAAGTAAACGTTCTGACAGTACAAATTAAATATTTGAAAAAACTTAGTTAAATGAGTTAAATATTATTCAACATTATTGTATTAAAAGCAAACTTTAGTCTCTTCGTAATATTTGTAAAATTTATTTAGATTTTAATGTAGGTTATTCATAATATAATAATAACAATAATAATAATAATAATAATAATAATAATAATAATAATAATAATAATAGAAACGACAACAACAATTATTATTATTAGTATTATTATTATAGTTGTTATTGTTATTATTATTATTATTATTATTATTATTATTATTATTATTATTATTATTATTATTATTATTATTATTATTATTTAGTTAAATGATATATATATATTTTTACAATGTTATTTTAAAAGAGTACGTTGAATTAAATCAATCAGTATTGGCCATCTTAACTTTAACAGGAGTTTTTATTTCTATATTCTTAAAGTAACAGACGCTATTACAATAAATATATGATTTTTCATATTAACTTTTATAAATCACAATCACAATATTAAAAGTTTCCTAAGCATTTCATTTGTAAATGATCCATAAGACATATGAGAATTGAGATATTAACAAATCATTTTTCGGTAACTTATCCCCGTGATCCTTTAAATTAAAAATGCTCTGTTCCTATACGTACAATTAAAAAACAACAAACAAAAACAAAAACAAATAATAAAAAAAATGCATAGAAAAGACGAAAAATCAGCGGTATAACCAGTATAAAAAACATAAATGAAATAAAAATAATAAATACGAAATGGCCGAACTCTTGTCGTAGACGAAAACAATAAAAAATATATACTCTTTGTAGATAGCGTGTTCTTGTTGTTAGAAGAGCAAGCGTGTTTTTTGAAAACGAGAACCGTCACCTTTAGCAATGTGCCTCTAAATTAGTAAGCGTTCGTGTGTATGCATATATTAAATATAGTGAAGAGAAAATGTTTTAACGATAAGTAGCATGATAAAATGCACCTCTCGTGTATAATCGGAAG
>NW_011948431.1:3186905-3211983 GCF_000503995.2 Ceratosolen solmsi marchali | reverse complement strand
TATATATATATATATATATATATATATATATATACACACACACATATACACACACATATGTATACATATGTATATATATGTATATATAGAGAGAGAGATACACTAACCTGAATTCCGTCACCGCTATCGGCCGCCACGCTCTGCTGCTATAACGTGAATAATTCATTTAAAATTTTTAATATGAGGAATCAGTCGTCAGCTTTGAATTTTGTAATTTTATTAAGAATCAATTATTAAAATCGAAATATGATACTAAATTGTCTTAGGATTTTTGTTCGTTTTAAAGCATAACAATTCGGTTGTAAAAAAATTCTTCACGGAAGTATTTCTTGTTAATTAAATGGATAATGAACTTAAATGTATTGGCATTATAGAAAAATGCAAATTTTAGTATTTATTCAATTATGACCGGTTAGTTAACCGTTGCGAGTAGGATATACTCATAAGCCTCGACGGATTGGAACGGAAGCCGTGCGTAAAATAGAAAGTAAAGTAGAAAGAGAGCGAGAGAGAGAGAGAGAGAGAGAGAGAGAGAGAGAGTGAGTGAGTGGAGGGAAAGTCGCGAGACGAAATCATCGATGAAAGATGAGCCCACATCACCGTTCGTCCTGATGACGTAATTTCCATCTGCCTTGGGGACGGAACCGATCGTCACCAACGAAGGGACCATTAGAATAGAGAAGATTGTCGAGAGGGTTCCTCGATGTCTTTCCTCAACTCCCTCGAGAAGCTCCCGGGACACGTAGTCAACGTCTTTGTTAAGTAACAGATAAGTGTAAGCCAATTCCTCTTTCGCATTGATTTCAATATTACGATTCTGCATCGCAGCCCCGCGAAACACCCGAGATGCCTGGTAGAGTTTATACATTACCATATTTCATTAACCTAAACCTGTTTCGTGCTACAATTATCTGGTTGTAAGGATACCGACGTATCGATGCGTCTTATTGGTTCTTTAAAAGACTCGGACTTCGCTTTTACCTAGTGCTGTTATCGTTAGCGACTAACTTATGTCTCAATATGTACTTTATTACAATTGCGGGTACATAATCCTTATAGGTGTTCAATTAGGGGTACTCGTTGAAGTACCACGCCAACGCTGGCACAATATCGCGTATAATATCGCAACCTTATCGTTCCTCTTTTCATCCGATATTGATAAAATATAAACGACATAACGATCAATATCCAATAACAATAATGACATGGGCCATCGTGCTTTGACGCATGAATCGTTTCGTATGTTATTTCATTGGCTGTTGATGGTCGAGCAGTGTTGACGTCCCGGTTAGTGGATTAAAATATTTAGGCGATAACTGCAGACTAGCTCATAGCTAATTATTTCAATGTTATGATATAAGGAAATTTCATCAAGGAAAGTTCATTTAATTCTATATTCGTGGAAGAATAGTGAAGCCTCGGTGTCGAGAATACCTCAGGATGCCAACGTTTAATATTAATGATTACAACAACACTTATCATAATTACTATCCCCATAATAACATTAGAATTATAGATTAAATATATTAAATAATTAAAAGAAGTATTCTGTAATATAGTGATTGTTATTAAATAGTTAACAAACACGATAATAATTTATTGATATGGGATATGCCGTCCTTAATGAATTTCATGGGACCCGATGCAGAATTTTAATGTCTGGTTGAATGTGACAGAGGGGGGCGGGGGGAGTTCGAGAGAGGGGATTTTCATTCGATTATCCGTTGCTTCAATGGTGCTATTGTCTGCAGGCATAGGGAGCTTCTCGGGAGGCTGAAGCTGCGAAGAAAATGGAAAGTCCGTCATTTTGGGTGAACGAGATGCTGGTGTCGCCTCATCTCCCTCGTCGGTGCTTTAGTTTTGCTCTCTGGGCGTCTTGCCTCGCGGTTTCCGCTCCTATTGGTCCAGACTCTATTTACGTGTCCAGCTGTTGCGGTCAATTAGCTGGTCACAATGAATGAGAAAATAATAAAGGACGAAGTTATTGATTGAAATTATGAAAATCATTGATAAGAGATCGCAAAATTTTTATAATTATAATTAATTATATATTTTTATTAAATATTTTTGGTTATTAATTAACGGAAAATGTACAGATACAGATAGCATTTAAAGTTCTTTGCTTTTTTTCGTTTACTTTTTCCGATAAATTTACAATAATAGCAACACTTAATTAATTTCATAAATGTGATAAAATCACTACGTAAGGGAATTTGAGTGACATGCAAATTGAATATTAAGAAATACGGTTATGAATATTGTATTTGAGTTTTGTAAAATGTATGGTTTATACTCATTATTTATAGTAGAAATATTTGTGTGTTCGTCAAATTTTATTTTAATTAGTCCGTTTTATGTTTTTTGAACTATACATATTTTTATTTTATTTAAATTTTTTTTGTTTTCATTCGTTTTAAATAACTTAATGGTTATTCTGATTTTTTCTCATAAAGTTTGAACAGCAAGTAATTAGTATCAAAATAAACAATTATTTCAATTAAATCGAAAATGTATATATATATATATATATATATATATATATATATATTTATATTATATGAATACTTATTTATTATGCTGTTTATTACAAAAGAAAATAAAAAAATCGATGAATTGTAATTTAATGAATTAAGTAAGTGATTTATTTAACAAATTGCTTGTTAATTAGGCTTATTTTTCTACATAATAATCTTTTTTATCGCTACGATTTGCGATGAAAGAGCAAGTAATTAACGTGTCTTTGAAATATATCAACGGTTTTTCTCCAACGACCTTACTTTTATTATTAGTAATTCGTTGATAGTTGATAATTAAAATATTTTTTAATTTCCTTGAGTTCCATTGTATTCTGATTTTACTCCTATGTAACATTGTATTGGCATTTGGCAGTAATTGTTAAGTTGAATCCGCTCCATTTACAACGTCATGACACGGGTTTAACGAGGCTGCCAAAATTATACCAATGTCGCCTTATGGAAAATGTTAAAGTACTTTGTTATTTATTAATTGAATTATTAAGTTTCATTTTTTAACTTTAAATATCACTTTTTTATTGAAGCTCTAATGAAGTATAATTATGTAAAATAAACACGATATCGCCGACGATAAACTCGATGGATCATACACAAAATGTCTACCTTTTATCGTATGCCTTCTAATACACATTTGCAAAAGGTTTCGTAACCGCTAAAATTTTTTTTATAAGTAACAATAGATTCTCTCATTGTTCACAATGTACAAAATTTCTTACTCTCAAGTAGCTTCCTTGTCGTCACGAAGTGTTAATCTTTATTTTATAAATTATAAAAATCCCTTGAGCAGTGCCTTTCTAAAAATACAAGACGGCGATCGACATATAAAATAGTCTTTTGTATCAACAGACTTGCGAGAGATGCTTGTATCGATTATGTCTTGATATTTTGGTAAAACATGCTCAACTGCAAATTGAAAGGGAGACAATTGTTGCGAAGACATTGTTTATGACTATTATGAAATAAATACTTCTTTTATTTATACTTTTTGTACTTTTTTAAGACGAGATGTTAGTCTAACTTTTAAAAAGTAAAACATTTCTTTTTAATCATTAAGCATTTACAAATTTTTCATAAAATTTTAACGTATAAAAAGTTTATTTCAGATACTAAAAAAGTACACAATTCTGTATTTATATAAACAAATTTGTAACAAAAAGCAGTGATATTAGAACAATATTATTTTCATCAAAGTTCAAAGGCCGCAATCAATAAATGAAATCAATGTCGCTGCTTTTTAAACATCTACGTAAATAGTAACCGTCCTGCTTTTCGAAACTTAACGCAAGTGTATCTATGTATATTAATAATAATTATTTAATAATTAAAGAATTAATATGTGTATAAAGAATGTTGTACATACCGTGTAAGTCACAAACGGGCAATGGTGTAAACGACCGTTATTCTTATTTGTTGCAAAAATCGAAGATTAAAAAATCTAACGAATAATATTAATTTGTGTTACCTTTAATCGTCAAACGATTGGAGCGACTGAGAAAGCGATTTAAGATAATCGAAGACAGAGTTTTAAGAGGACAAAATAAAGCAGAGTGTTAATCGTGCAATTTTTCTACACGCAGAGAGAATTTTGATAAAGAGTATCCTTCACTTTGTTTTCTTATGATATGAAATCCATGTATTTGTACTGCATATTAATTTTAAATAAAAACACTTGATATACATATGTGAAGTCAATGGATTTATAACAATTAAGGTTATCGTTTAAGAAAGTGTAATTATAAGGTATTGAAGAATTCAATTGTCTTCTTGACTCAAATGCAAAAGTAGTAAACAAATTGTAATCGACTCGTATTATATTCGTAAAAGAGAATTCTGCTCAGACTGAAGAATATTTATTTGAAGCATCATGAAAGTCTATTAATTCTCTTTTAAAATAAATATACATTCGAGACCTTGTAATAAGAGAACAATATTTAAAATTATTTGTATAAATTATATAAACTACATACTTTTTATTTTCATCCAAAAGTATTTATATAAGAGATATAGATATGAGTCTTTAAAACGACCTAAAAATATGGATACTTTTTAAAGAAAACTCTCTTTTTCAATAGGTAGTTAAAAAAAGAAAAAAGAAAAAAAAAAAAGAAAATAGTAACAACATAGAAAATACGGAAAATCGAAATGTAAAGAAAGAAATAATATTATAAATGAGAGGCATGTTGTTGCTAAATAAGACTTTGCCTTATCTACTTCTTCTTCAAATCTTATGTTAATTTTTTCTTAATCAATTATTTATCTCTCTCTCTCTCTCTGTGTGTGTTTTTTTTTTTTTTTTTCTTTTTTTTTTTTTCTTTTTTTTTTTTTCTTTTTTTTTTTTTTTTTTTTTTTTTTTTTTTTTTACATACAAACTATTAAAACAGAATTCGCGACTTCCCTTTATTTGTGTCTCTTGAATATTTTATACTAAAGCATAATTCAATTATCTTATATTATTGTATGTATATACTTTTCAAAAGATAAAAAAGAAAAAATTAAATAAATTTTATATATTTTTATTTAAGATTTTCAATTCTCTTAGTAATAATGCATTAATACTTTAGGAATTGATAATCTAGATTATGCGATATACTTACTTAGGATAGTATTTAATTCGAGATACGTGTGGTGTTGTAAAAAGTGAGCTCTATCGTCTATACGAATTCATATCATACAAAGCGAAATAACATTGTTTTGATAATTGAAACAGTGGAATTGTAGAATTTTTAAATGACAACAACAACAAAAAAAACTCGATTTCATAAAATCCATCGGTTAATAGATTAAAATTTATAAGTCTATTTTTTTTTTTTTTTTTTTAAATCATAAAGTATGATGAATTAGGGTTTTCACTTTTATGTCGATATTAATACGTCATTATTTGCATGGCGATGGAATATTTTCGAATTTTTCCCTACTTTACTTATTTACCGAACGAAAAAACAAAACAAAAAAGTGATTACTTATGCTTTAGATTACACTGCATGCAACATATTATTTATTGTAAATGGAAATGTTAGTTTATAACTGCTTCGATTTCTACAAGGAATGTACAGACATTTGCGCGAGATTTTGACAGCCTGGAGCATTTCATTAATTCATAATGCAAAATTCGAAGTTATTAATAAATGTGGCGAGAAATATGATGAAAATTCTGTGCTGTTCGAATATACTTATACTTTTATGAGTTTTAATCAAAATGTATAATATAGTATATTATATGATTTTAAAGCAATTTTTTCAATAATTTAGTAGTTATAATTTTTTTTTTTTTTTTTTTTATATATATGAGACAAAATATCTAAATCAATATAATACATATCATGTGTTAATCGCAAAAACACCAATTATTTATCTTATTTACATAATTATGTTCATCATCAAATTTATCGTTTATGGTAGTCAATAAAATATCATATTATTTATTTTCATTTATTTGTATATTTTATATCGTACAATGCGTTGACTATAGAATTAACGTTAGATAAATAATTAAAATTATAAATTAAAATTTTCATTATTAAAGAAACAATATAATACGTATGGAGGAGCGTAAGTTCAATAAAAATTTTACAACTTAAATGATAAATTAAACACAATTTAAAAGTTTCGTAAAAGCAATTATGAATTTTCGAAAAGTATGTCTTCAAAAAATGTTTGCATCTTTTTAAAAGGATTTTTCGAATTTACACGAAGTCAATTTCATAAAAATTAATCACAAAATTTTAATAAAAAATATAAAAATTTTATTATTCTAAGTAGGAGTCTTAAAATTATCGACGATATGATAATGCACTTGTAGAATAGATAAAGATAATAGTTAAGTTTTACCTGCTGTAACTTGTATTTTTCATTATCTAAAATTCACACATAAATAAATAAATAAATAAATAAATAAACATATTTTAATAATAATATAGAATAGTCGATAGAGATAGTTCCATTTTATACATTTGCACGCGTTAAAAATAATTAAATCCTTAATGCAAATATAAATGATTTTAAATATAAATCTAAGGTAGAGTTTTTTAAATTAGAGAGAGCTTCAGGAGTAAATATTTCATATCTTATATTAAATTTAATAAGTACGCTTACATATCGTTGGTCGATTACATTCATAAATTTAAAGATTAAGATTTTCTTTTTAATTAATAAAAAGTAAGTTTTTATTTTTATTGAATATCAACGAGCTCGATATTGAAATATTATATCAGTGAATTTTCTTTAATACCACGTATAAACATGAATAATGTACTTAAATATCAACAAAATGGTTTAATAATAGAATTTAATAGTGTAATAAATAAATTAATTATTGAATAGTTTTTATTTATAAATGTTTCGCTTATTTTTGAAGTGGCACGCATAAATTTGTTATTTATGTAAAGAAAGCTTTAAAATATATTAAATATAAATAATTAAATATCTGTAGTATACGCTTTACATTTTATATTATACTTTTTAACTTAAATATGCATTGTCGTCAATAATACAAAATGTCAATACAAATACAGATTTTTATATTTGTTGCTGTTGATTTTTGATATTTTTTAAATACATTAATGTATCGGATGAGTTTGCATGCGTTAAATTTATCAATCATCTCAAGCTCTTAAAAAATACTTTTCTGTATAGTTAATTCGTATAGATTTATAATTGTAAATAAAAAATAATTGATTTTTAATAAGAATAAAAAGAACAGTATATTTGAACATTACAGCTTATCGCGAACGCACAGAACTTAGTGATAATATAATAAAGTATTAGCGTTTGCGATTACAATTTGTCAATTTACTCACTTATATTGGAAAAATTAAGAAATAAAAGTGGAAAGGACGTTACTAATTATTTGAAATTCAATAAAGTAATTTAATAAAGTGTAGAGGCGTCTGCGTGAAACAAATTTATAATATTATCTATAAGGTATAACAAAGGTATGCTTTACATTACTTCTTTACATAGGTTTTACGTATTTTCAGAACAATTTTCAAAATATATATCATAACAGTTACATTAATATAATAATGAAATTATTCCAGTTTTCCGTAGACAAGCGACTATACATTATAACAAATTCATCATTATCGATATTATTACGATATCGCATTATAACTGTAACGATTATATTATCTGTGGTATTAAAAAATCCACATAATAATAAATATGTATACAAACAAGAGAGAATTAAATAGAATTAAATAGAAACAAAATTTTATCACAAGACTGCTACAGAAACATCTTATATGAATTATAAACATGTATATCGAGTCCGGAAGATTCGAATAATTTTCCTTGATCCTCTTTTCTTCTACATTATTGTTTATATTATAGTGTTTTGTGCAAAAAGCTGCGCAATCATCATTTAACGATCTCACAAATAGACATCATTGTAAACGATTATCATGTACCTTGGAAATATAGTACTTTGTTATGTTAATACAATGAAACATCTGTAATAAAAACGCGTGACAAAACATCGTGCATTTATCATTGACATACGTCCGACCTTATTTTCTATAAGATAGATTAGTAGATTTTTCAGTACCAATGAAATTTGGTAATAATGGAGAAATATTTACGAATTAATATGTCGACATTGCTTATATTGATTCCAGAATGTATTTGACAATATTATTTGTGAATCGAGATATTGTCGATGAATGTAAAATGAGCTCAATATTTTATGGATTCGTGGGTAGTATTTATCTTAATATATTAAACTCCAGATATTTAATGTTTTGAAATAAATTTACAACATTTTTAACCACGAGGATTTCTAAACCACTTTAAATATAGTAGTAGTATAGTTTAAGTATTAGTTTATAATTTTGATTATTTTGCTCGTATTTATTCGATTTGTAGGTATAATAGACACACGTTTTAGTAGTTAAAAATTTAAATATACAATGAAAATAGTTGAACGATCGCATTGAAAATAAAAATATAAATTAAAAGGAAAAAAAAACAACTTATTCCCTTATTGGAAATATGTAATGCATTGTGATAAAATTAGAATAGAGAAACAATTCAATTAATATTTGAATAACCTTAACATCTTTTAAGAAAAATATACTAAGACGAGCAATTTCAGCATTATTGCACACTCATTCGAAAATCAGTTTTTACGTAGTAGTGGAGAGAATAATTATTGAATTTATTTCAACAAATGAAACAAAAAAAATTTTAAATTATTTCAAAAATAATTTTAAATTAAACGAAGCTTTTAATAATCTTTACGTATAATCCAACAATTTAAAAACTTATAAAAATGTCTTAATCAAAGGATTAGTTCAATTAATTTACTACATATATATTTATATCATAATGTTGAACCTTTAAAAAATAAATAAAGTAAGATTTTTTAAAATTATTTTGTATACAATTATCAAATTAATTATTAGTGTCGATTATTATTATATATTATTATTAATAATTGTAGTATACATTTGAATGAAAATACTTACTTTAATATTATTAATAGCCTTATTTGTTATTAAAGATAGAAATATTCGATTCGTTGGTTAATTAGAAAGAAATAACGGGACAACTCGTAAACGCTTTATTTTAATTTTTTATTTCAAACTTATTTTTTAATCTTTTTCAATTTTTACATAATATACGTTTGGCATTCCTATAAATGTATAAAATGTAAGTATTTTAAAAACATTTATAGATTTAACATTTTTTCAAAACAATTTATTTAAAACTAATATAAAAATGATTGCAAGCATTTAATTGATTTTTATAATTATCATCTAAAATTCTGAATTACATATTTGGAAAATTATAAATCAGCACTTTTTAACTTAATAATAAAAGGATTTAATCCTAATGTGGATTTGCTCGTATTTCCCCTCGAGTCTCCTTACGTTGGAAAGTGGATTTTCCTCGTGTCATCTAATTACTTTTTTTATAATTACCTTGTTTCTCTGCAATTTTTATTTACCTATAGTAATTTTAAATGCGCTCTTCCTAGAGTGAAATACTATCGGCTACTTACAACGCAATTTGACGTTCTTCCATCTCCGTACTTGTGCCGAGGCTTGCGATCGTTGAGGTTAAATACAACAGATACAAGGATTCCAGTTAAAATAAATTGATTTAATAAATGAAAATGGTCGCGAGTATTATATGCCGTCTGCTCATGCAAGATCACGCGCGTCCCAGACACGAGAAAATTTGACCCTCGTAATTCCGTTTTACGCATACGTATTCCTTCGGCTCTTCACCTATTCTGAATTTATTCTCTTCCAACGACTTTTTTTTTAGCTCCCCCGATACTTCGTACCTTCCCTTATTACCGTTTTGTTTCCTTCCCTTTTTCTCTTCGGCATTTTTTCCCCTCGTCTCCCTTTCCTTATCGATAATGCTGACTGCTCTTATATTTTTACAGGATATTGACGAATCTTAATTCAATCGTACCTTTTATCTTTGAAATTTATTTCGCCAATTTTCTCAGTTACTTCACGACGAATACGTTTTTCGAGCATCCATTATTAATTTTGTTCCTCCTTCTATTGTAATAAGATTAAAAGCGTTAAGTTGTAAGAATCCAACGATTCATATTTAAAGTTCAAACTTATTGCTCTCATTCGATAGAAATATATATTTTACACGCAAATTTTTCATATTAGTTAAAAAAAAAAAAAAAAAAAAAAAACTCTAAACAAATTAAATTTTATGTAGAAAAAATTTTAGAATATAAAATTTATATGAATTGAATTTTGTAATGAAATAATACATTTTGTATAAAATCAATTGTAAATAATGAAAGAATAGATTTTTTATCTTTATTATTGTCAAATTATATTATTATCTTATTTATGTTGCAAGTAATAATATCATCGTTATATGTACAAATTTTCATTAATTAGGTCTTTTTAATTATAAGATTTTTTTTTTTTTTTTTTTTTTGTATTTTTCTTTTTTAGTTTTGCTATAAATGATTCAAGAGTGGATTTAAAGGGAAAATATAAATAAAGTAACACATATAATTTTATTAATCGTTAATCAGTTTATTTAATCGTAATAATAATATTTTTCGTCATGTATATAATGATTCTATTTACTTCTTACTATCTATATATATAATAATATATAGTGTATTTATGTTCATTATGTATAATATATTATCTACATTTATAATCCCTATGAAAGGCATCTCCAACCAGACTTCAGATTTACTTTTCATTTAAAATATCTTATTTATTCATAAAAATACAAGGGGCTCACGCAACCAAACGATTCGGACATCGCTTAATCCTAAATAAAGATCGCTGAGTTGTCAAATAAATGTTCACATTCTTTGTAAATAAATTTAATCATGTGTGCGTATTCATTTCACGCAACATTTATTCGCTCTATCATTTTACGAATATTAACATACGTTGTAAAAATTCTAAGCCATTCGTTACGCTTGATAAATAATTATTAATAAATTTTGTCTTTTAAGACAAACTTATAATGAAGCATGATGCTTGAAGTTAATTTTACGATCGCAGGTAAACACAATTACAAAACAAATTTCGTATATATTGGAATGCCACTTTTAACAAATGTTTTATTTTAATTGTTCGTATCAAATATACCAAATATTAAAACTGGCATTCCAATAGATATTGAATTTCAAAAATATAAAAATATATTCATATATTGTTCAACACGTTTTGTAAAGAGATTTTTCTTTAAATAGTTACTCTTTAATATTTAAATATTCATTAAAGATTGAAATTATGGTAGTAAAATTTTTAATTTATTATTTATATATATATATATATATATATATATATATATATATATTTCAAATGTGAAAAATTATGTACTATATAAAAGTAATTTAATTCACATGTTTTTAAATTTTTCTATTTAATGCCGAAGTTTATGATATTATGATAAAATAAAATTTAATATCTTAATTTTGGTTGAGTACGTAACTTTCCATATAAGCTTATAAATTGATTCTATTATTCTACCATTAATATCTACACGATTAATCACACACATGCACACACACACACACACACACACACACACACATATATATATATATATATATATATATATATATGGGCGTAATAAATTACTTTTAAATAGTAACTATTTGTAATTTTTATATTTTTATAAGTATAAGAAACTCGTATAAATCTTAGGTGTATCGTAGATGCAAAGAAAAAAATATGCATTTTACCAAATTTATGTAAAATGAACGTTTAAAAAAGGTTTAATATTATTATCATTCAAAAATAAAAGAAATAAACATTTTTTGTAATGCACTTAAATTAATAATATTAATTAAGTATAAGTGTGTATAACGGGAATATTCATTTTCCAATTTTGTGTTTGTTTTACAATATCGATACTAAACGTTAATGTTACTTTAAAAGAAGAAACTCAGCGATCATAAACGGCAATGTGATATCTGTTCGCGGTGGCCAATCTCAATTACAAAAGGAATAGTCGAAGGTAAAACGAGATAATAAAAAGTACTCCCTAAACGTAGGTAGAAATTGGTAACTTTGACTCACTCATTTGAAAAAGTATCGCGCCGAGAAAAATTCGCGCCCTCGGCAAGCTCGTTTTTTCTCTTGCTTTTTCTCAAAGTCTCGCTCACTTTCTCTCCCCTCCCCCCCTACCCCTCTCTCGCTCTCTCACTCTCTCACTCTCTCACTCTCTCTCTCTCTCTCTCTCTCTCTCCCTCTCCCTCTCCCTCTCCCTCTATCTCTTTCTCACTTTCACTCTCACTCAATCTTTTTCGCTTTCTTTCATGTGCCTGCCGTTTCTGGGTTGAGACACTGTTGTAAACTTTTTTACAATTTATTATATTGTGTCTGTATTTCGTCTACTTAGGATATTATTTATTATAATTATTTCAATTGATTGAGGCCTTTCATTTCATTTATCTGTGGTTTATTAGGAAACTTAGAAGCTAAGATAAGTATTGCGTATTTTTTTATTTTTTTCAAGATCAATTCTTTCTCGAAAGTATCTATCGTTATATGTGAATAATTCACGCGTAAATAAGAAAATTAATTTATCGAAAGTACTACAAAAAAAAAAAAAAATCACGAAAATATAACACTACTCATTATGCAAAAATCCATGAAATATCCGACTATTTATACTTGGAACATTTATAAACAAGGGCAGCATTAAAGTCTGTATGTCCTATATTCTGAATATGTATGTTATATAATCGAAAATTTGGTTTACATATGCAAACGCACTTTGCATTCAGTTTTGTATAGATGTGATAGAGGTTTATAGATTAGATAGGAAATTAATTTCTTATATTGAAATGTTTTCTATACGTAAAAATTGTACATAAAATAGTATAAAAAATTCATGTTGTCATAATTTGAAAAAGTTTAGACAAAAAATAATTTTGTCAACCGTATTATATAAGTATTCAAATAAACATATCGCGAGTTTTAAATTATTTTATTTAACCAACAACAATAAAGAGCTCAGATCTGTAATATATTAAAACATAGACTAGTACTTTCAACATCAATATTATCTATTTTTTATATCATAATTATTATTATTTCTTTGTTTGTTTTTCGTACAATATGTACAAAGTGTATTCAACCCACAAACGAAAGGCAAGAGTTCGCGTGTGTATGCGTGTGCTTGTGTTAGTGCGCGCTTGTGTGTGTTGGTGTGGAGATGTGAGGTGAGTGTGAGCATGTAGTATATACGTTTTGCTTAATTTTTTCTTTCTTTCCTACCTTTATTTAACTTTTTGCTTTTTTTCTCATCAATATATAGACTCTCACTCGCACTTAAATATTAAAGGTTGGGCACGATAATACTCTCGGTAGTAGTATAATGCCCTAAGTCTTGCTGATCCAGCGCTTTAAACCCTATTCGGTTCAAGGCATTCGAACATCGGCATACCGATTATTTAATTTTTTTTTCATTTTATTTTAATTTTCCACCTCCATATCTTATTATATATACTTATTTATTTAGATAACTTTAGACAGTTCGACTCGGCAAATTTTTCTTTCTCTTTTAATTATTTTATTGTTCATTTTTTATTAGTAACTAATGTATTTTCAAGTGCTTTCAATTTCTTAAAAATATGTACATGAAACGATCGAATGAATAATATTGTCTAGTAAGAAAACTCTAGAATTTATATATATTTTGTAATTTATATATTTTGTTAACAACAAGAACAATGCGGATGTTATAATTGAACCGAAGTAGAAAATGTTACGTTTTAGTAATTTAAAATATTGAAAATATAATCGTTTAAGCATAAGCATGATACATTCTAATAGAGTAGCTAAAAAATATCAGTGACAGTCATTCATATTCACGCTTTGTAATAAGTAAATTTTGTTTTCTTTTTTTATCTAAATTTTGAACCGGTGCACATTCACATTCACGTTGATATATGCATATACGTGCGTGAAAAAAAAAAAAAAAATATATATATATATATATATATATATACACACATATATGCACACGCGAATTTTTGTGCATATGCGTACATACGTACATACGTGTGTATCAAAAATTGACAGAGTAGATATGAATTTCTTATATTTTTAAGAATGTAAAAAAGTGTAAGAAGCTGAAAATATTGAAATAATTCGCCATTTCCATGCTTATGTTTAATTATAAAACCATGAATTCAATCCTTACGAAGACGTCATTTAACATTAAAAATTTTTGCACTTTTGCAAATCTTACATTGCAAAAATAGCGCTACGTAAACAATTATTTAAGCTAACAGTCTTGTTGTTCTTCACTGTATTGTAATATTAATGCATTGGAAACATGAAAATAGACTGTCTTGATGGACAGATATTATTAAATGCGTGATTTATTACGTTAATAAATCTAGAAAGAATAGTATCACAGGAATAGGAAAAAGGCAAAGGATGATAATTTTTTGAAAATTCTTGAAAAATCATTAGAAGAATGGAAAAGATTATAGTGAAATATTAAAGAGAAAAAAAATTGTTGAAAACGTATATATCAACCACCTCGTCGACTATCGAATTGAACACAATTAGAGCGCACGGCAATGTTCGGAAACACAGGGAAATCCTTAGACCGCGACAAACTTTCTTATCCACAAATAATATACAAGTTATTTATCCGTATGAAGTATCCATCAATAGTTTTTAAGTCTTATAATATGGACAACCAGCCTCGGGTTCCATTAAGCCCAAGGTTCGTGTTTTTTTTTTTTTTTTTTTTTTTTTTTTATTTCTTATTCTCTTGTCTATACATTTCGTGTCGATCGTTTTCCTCATTTTTCGTACTTCCAGAGGCGCTTGTGATCGCGATCGTCCAAGGACCGGAGCATTGCCAATCGAATACATTTGTATAAATTGAAAATATCTATTAATTGAAAATCGTTTCAACACGTTTTATCTCACGACTTATTGAAATAATTTATTTCGTATTATTATTTGCCTACGAATACTTTTCAATTCAAACAATATTTTAAGGTCATTTTTCAAAATATTTATAAGAAAATATATATTTTCTTTTGAGCTTTTGTAGCGCGATTGGCTGAAACCAAAGTTCGAACAATTTTTAGCGATATTTTTATCTCATAGACGATACAAAATTTGTTGAGCAAGACGCTTAGTTGTAGAATTAAAATTTTACCTTTACATTTTACTCGTACTTTCTCTATTTTATAGAGAAAAAATCCTAATGACAAGTTCAGCCTTATTTAGTCGAATTTTTTTTTTTTTTTTTTTTTTTTTCCTTCAATCAATCAGTCAAAAACAGTGACTAATTTACTAATAAATAAATGTTGTTAAAGTTCGTTGTTTGTTAGAAAATATTATATGAAATGAAGTGACTTGGTGAAAAAAAAAAAAAAAAAAAAAAAAAAAAAATTACATTCTTATCAAGGCTTTCGAGTGTCAGCGCCTCAGTTAAAAGAAAAATTCTTCTCTAATAAATTAAAAAACTTTCTATAGCGGCAAGACGAAATGAAGGCTGCAACAGCGTTGAAACGATATTTTCTTTCCCCTTTTGTAATTTAAAAAATTTCATTTCACCTCTTAATTCCATATCACTCATGCATATACACGTCTTTGAAATAATATTAAAAATTTAACGCTTTACTTTATTTATCCCTTTTGATCATCTTTTTATATAAACTAGCTTCAACCACTGGTATACTTTTTCTTTAATAACGCTTTTTTAAGTTTTTTTTTTCTCCTTTTTTTTTGTCTTTTCTTTAACAATTCGAACTCTCTATATATAAATAATAGATCGCTGATCGCACGCGCGCGATCGAAATCTCTCCGTATCTCGCGATTCCATGAACCCAAATGACACAAAAACAGCCGAGTGAGAAGTTAATATAAATGTTCATAAGAAGCTGTTTTATTTGAGGAACTGAACCGACATCGATGAAGAATGCGAATAAATGCAAGCATGAGGACAAACAAGTTAAACAATTATGATAATTAATATGTAAAGAAAATTTCACGATTTATTTTAATGTTTCTATATGTATTAATTCTCGTACTACGATAGACTTGGAGAGACTTCGCTTACAGGGCAGCGTCGATCATCTTCGACTTTTATGGATACAATATGTTTCCGGTTTATATGGTGTGTGTCTCTGTTTGTGTGCGTGTACGTCTGTATTTAGTATTTTATTTCGTAGCATATAACTATGAGATTATTGTGGTAACTTGTATTGTTTTTCTGTTTCGAAAAAAAAAAACAAAAAAAAAAAAAATAATGAATTTTACAATAAATACTCGTAACACGTCATCGGACTGCGATTTCTTTTAATTTTGATGTATTATAATTTTGTGAAAATTTTTTTTTTGTTTTTTTTTTTTGTTTTTAATGCGTAAGTAGTATGCTGAGCTCGTTCGAATCATTCTCATTCTCATTTTCGAGAATGATTAATTCCTAATTCTCCCAATTGATTAAAAAAAGATGCTTTTTACGATGAAAAACATTACAGTAGTTAATTATATTTTCTTACAACAATCGAACGTTAATTAATTCGTTACTTAAGGATATATGTATATGTATATATTCAGTATATAATCAGTCCCGATTGGCTACTTCATTTGAACAGAATATTTAGCTAAAGACATGTGGGTGATAAGCAAGCCTATGCACTATGGTTATTAAAGGAGCAATGAATCATTGATGACTTTGTATGCTAATAATTATTGTTCAGATTGTGATTTAGGCCCCTATGTCTTATCTAATGTTCAAACTTTCGATTGAAATTAAATTTCTTAGTTTAAGCTATGGCAGTTGTGTCGCCTCCGTAGTGGAGATCGATTATAGCTAGTTGAGACAGTTGTTATGTGCATCGAGTACTGGCACTAAACGAAATTACATAGACCGAAAGACGAGACTATGTCAATGATTTGAAAGGAGAAAGTCGCAAGTATTTATTTTATTATAAGACGATCCCTTTGCTAGTAAAAATTCAATTGTATTATTCGTATAGTAGAGAGTTTCAAGATGAAAAACGAGGAGAAACGAAAAGGCAGAAAACAATGATAATACGATAATATTCACTTAACGACCGTTTTGTAATGATATACATAATAATTTATAGGTTGAGCGATGAAACAATGACATCTTTTCTTATTTATGAACAATTTTTAATTTCGTGCAACGATTTAAATTAGTTTATTTAATTACTTTATGTATCAAAAATATCGCGATCACCTTAATCATTAAATTTCTTTGTTTTTGTTTTTTTAAACGTAAGACACGAAGAGAATCACACTTCGAACTCAGCATACGTAATTAATCAATTCTTGAATTACCTTTTAAGATATATTTTGAATTAGTTCACAGACTAAGTATTATGCAAGTGCAAATGCAAATTTATCAAAAAAGTCTGATGAAATCGGACATATGGGAGATTGGTTAAAAAAAAAAAAAAAAAAGAAAAAGAAAAAATTAATGACGTTCGTTGACGCTCGTAATCATTTTTTGTTTTGTTTATCAAAATATAGAAAAATATTCATAGAAGCGCGAAAATTGTAATTGTATACGGACTTAATTTTCGTACGTTTTCCTCAGACTTTCTTAATTGACAACTGAACACATATTATTGGCTCCGATTTACATTCTTTAAGTTTCGAATCAAGTCATACTTACGCATTTTCTAAATAACAATTATTTTTCACAATTGTTGAACACTAATATGGTATTTAATAACAATTTTTTATTTTTCGATGCTACGTAAAAGAAATTTACAGTTACTTCAATAAATTATGAATCCAATAAGAATTATCCTTAATCAGATGATTTTGAATTGTGCCGTCTTAGAAGTTAATTTAAAACTTTAACTTTCATTTTGAGAATTATCTGAATAAATAATGGTGTTTGCGTGTGTAGTTTAATTGCTGGATGAAAATCTTTATGTATTCGGGAACCAATCGCTTTGGCAGTATATAATAACCATCGTTTCAAAAGTATACACATTGGTAACTGACGTTGGTAAAATTATTACTACACAATAATAACGGCGGCAAAAATGACTGTTACAATAGCTATGCTACGTATGTATAACAACAATACTACTAATAATAATAATAATAATAATAATAATAATGATAATGATAGTAATAATAATAATAATGATAATGATAGTAATAATAATAATAATGATAATGATAGTAATAATAATAATAATGATAATGATAGTAATAATAATAATAATGATAATGATAGTAATAATAATAATAATGATAATGATAGTAATAATAATAATAATGATAATGATAGTAATAATAATAATAATGATAATGATAGTAATAATAATAATAATGATAATGATAGTAATAATAATAATAATGATAATGATAGTAATAATAATAATAATGATAATGATAGTAATAATAATAATAATGATAATGATAGTAATAATAATAATAATGATAATGATAGTAATAATAATAATAATGATAATGATAGTAATAATAATAATAATGATAATGATAGTAATAATAATAATAATGATAATGATAGTAATAATAATAATAATGATAATGATAGTAATAATAATAATAATGATAATAATAATAATAATAATAATAATGATAATGATAGTAATAATAATAATAATGATAATGATAGTAATAATCACGTTTAGACGTTATTTTGAGGCTTTTACAGAGGGTTTGAAAAGTAATTATTACAGACCCCGTGTATTCGTTTTTCTTTTCCCCCCCCCCCCCAAACCTCGACCAATCCCCAATCTATAACATGTATGTATTTATGTGTGTATGTGTATGCTTATATCGTTTCACTTTATTTTTCTATACATGGTGGCAGCCGTAAGTTAGTATTAGTTGGCGTGAAAATATACGCACGTATATCTTAAATAAACACATGTGTGGTATCCGCGGGACGCTGACATTTATGTCACAAAACAGAGTCGATTTTTCTTGTACAGACAATATGATTTTTTGCTTACTTAGTTTGTAATAAATGTTGATGCTGTATCGGCGGTTCAGTTGTTCAGTTGTTCCTGTTGATTCATTAATACAATATTATCATTACATGTATATCATGCTTTTAATCATTTTTAATTGTTGTCGACGGTAAAATGGCGATGTATTGTTTTTTTACGTTGGCCCTACTATGAGCAGTACGTACATTAGAGTCTTATTATCGATTCGGATTATGCAATGTGAACACACAATGACGTAGTTGCTCGACTGCCTACAGAAATATATTATTAATATAGTCTTTTAGTTTCAATAAAAAAGTTCAGTCCATCACGATTTATTCCTTTAATTTTAATTTTCTCTTCCTTTTTAGAGTTTTTTTTCTTCTAACATGATTTTCGCTGTATAATATCCTACTTGTATCTCTTTGTTGTTCTTTTTCTTCGCATGTTTTCACTTAATCGTGTTCACTTTCTTCATTATTCAAATTATTTAATTAAATTCACAATCTTGACTTACTTTTAGTCTCACTTTTAGTTCTCTCTCTCTCTCTCTCTCACACACACACACACACACACACACACACACACACACACACACACACTTGCTCTTACTATCTCCTTACCCTCTCCTCCTCCTTCTCCTCCTCACTCTTTCAGATTTTCATTTTCTCTTTCTTTTTCAGTCACCTTTATGTCTTACACCTTTTCACTCGTCACCCTTCGATTGATTTCCCTTTTCGTTTTTGTACAACGCGACGAACACCCACATTAATATTATTTATATATTTATATATAATATATATATATATATATATATATATATATATAGATATAGATATATACATGTATGTGTGTGGTTGTGTGTGTGTGTGTGTATGTATGTATGTATGCATGTATGTATATATATATATATATATATATGTGTGTGTGTGTATATATATATACATACATGCAAACACTTGCGTACACGCATATATATATATATATATATATATATATATACACACACATATATACATAAACGCGCGCGTACACACACACGCGCACACATATGTATATATTATAGTTATTATTATTATATACACAAACAGAGCCAATTCAGCGTTCAGCTCAACGCGAATCCGATGCATAAAATCATATCGTTCATTCGCTTTGTTTGTTCAATTTGTCTTCTTTTATTTATATATGTATATATGTATAGGTAGTCAGCTTCAATTGTCAGCTTGTTTATTTACTATCTTTGAATTGCTGAGTTCAATAGGAAAGGAACGTAGAACATTTTACTCTCGAGTAGTAAAGCTGCCGCCGATTGTACCTGAAAATCGTTTCCATTAAAGTATTTTTACATAATAATAATAGAGAGAAAATTTTTTTCTTGCTATTTTAAAAATTGTTGTCCGAATTAATGATCTCGATCTCTCATAAAAATGCAGATGATTCAACAACATATTCAACAAGAAAGAAAAATTTATTCTCATTAATTTAAAATTGACTGCCAATTGACGTAATAAAGTGTTTCTACCCATTAATAATATAAATATATTTATTATTTATCTATATATCACGAGTGTTTGGCTATTTGATTCAAGCAATACTGCGCTTTGCCGAACAAATCGCGAGAAAGAGAGAATTACAATAAATAAGCGACTGAACTCATGAATAAGTTTACTTTACCCTACTAATATCAAAGGGAAATTCATGAAAATGCAACATACTTCGGGCAATCTGACGAGAAGATCGTGAAAGCGACTTGGCTGCTGCGGAGCACTGTGTTCGACGAAACTTCGTAAACAGCTCATGTACCGTTCTTGTATTTGTTCTAATTCCACTGTACCACCTCGTGCTGTAACAATCATTGGGGTTCGATTAATTGTCATTAGCAGGATTATTGTTTGGGTAGGTTTATCGATTGAGTATAGTCGGCGGCACTTACACTTTGCGTCTGTCACAGCAGCAATAATTGAAGAAATATTGTTAATTAGATATCGATTGATTAATAATTAAGCATTTATGCGAGATTTGAATTTTAGGAGGGGTGGATTGTTAATTGTTGAAATATCTGGGCGATACTCTACTATGATTTTTTTTTTTTTTTTTTAAACTATTGATTTTGTGCGTTGAAGCTTAAGTGTAACGAACTGTATGTCATAAAAAAAAACATGGATTTTGATTGTATATGGGCGATAAGAATTTTTTTTAAAATCGTTACCAAAATATAGTGCTGGGAATTTGTTAAAAATGGAGTGCTTGAAGTAAAAACTGATGTTACGATGTGATTGGGATTAATCAGTTCATTATGTCCCTACAGCATCTTTAAGAATTAGAGGCCGTAGATAGTATCAGATGCTTAATGTGTCTATTATCCAGATAACTTACGCGAGTAATCACGTCGCATTTGTATGCGAGGCTGTGTCAACGATTGATATTATCCATAATAACGACGTAATTTATTAATCCAATGAATTTATTAAAAAAAAAGTTTTTTAATCTAATCGACAATAAGCTACACGTTAATTATTACTTATGAATCTATTTATAGATTTATTATCATTCATTGATACATACACGCGCACGCGCGCACACACTCACACACGCACGCACGCACACACACGCACGCACACATTTCTTCTTCTTCGTGTATTTGATTAATTTACAAGTCTTACTGTAGATTTATTACATTAATCTCGTTATTATGAAAACAGTATTATTTGGTGTATAATTTGAAAAATATTTTTAAAAATTGCAGTGACAAAAATGGCAATGTGCAAAAGATCTTAAGACGAAGATTTTAAGAAGAATCTGTCGATTGCTGAGAGCGATTATTAAATATGTTGTGCAAAAATGAAAAATCATTAGCAATTCGTTTCGTCATAAAATTGCAAGTGTTAGTGCGTATCGATATTATTAATTTGTATGCTAAAAGTGTCGAAGATAAAAAAGTTACCTTGCGAAAGCATTGTGATGACTTTGAGACAGACGTACTCCTCCATTCTCAGTTTCACCCTCCTGAACATTAGCGTGACATATGTGATTTTTTCAACCATGAGACCAACATCTTGTCGCAATTGGTCCATTGTTATTGGCCGACCCATCATACTTGTCAGACACGCTTGTAATGTGTACATATTGTTCGAAACCTGTGTGGCCATTAAACATTTCAGAGCTTTATTTATTTCTTATGCAGGAGTAATACCAATACCAAAAACATTATTATGTATTAATAAATATTATCGTACATTGTCGAGTAATGTAACTCGGCTACAGCTTATATTACCAACAAAGTGTATAAAAATTCTATTTCACGATGTTGGATCGTATTTACTTAAGCGGCTAGCATGTCCATTCTTTCTTGCCTATCGTTGTTGTTGGTTTTTTTTTTGTTCTTTTATTGCTTATATATCTACATATATATATATATATATATATATATATATATACATATATAAACAGGTCATTCGACAAAGTATTTGGAGTTTTTTTTTTTACATATTCGTAGCGGAAACAAATGGGAACCGGTAAAAATTACCGAAGCTCGAGAGCATTGGCCCCACGAAGTAGGCACTGAGCATTCTTAATGATCCTATAAAAACCAAATAGTTTTCTCAATGGTTTTTCATTTCGATTTTTCACCCCATGCATCGTAGTACGACGAATAGATGTTTAGTAATGGGAGGGCGGAGGGGAAGCGATAAATTTGCAATAAGGCCTCGCGCGGACCAGACAAATCACCATATAGTCGACCGCGCGTAACCCTGGCTATTAAGCACTATAAGCACTAGCTAGGGGAAGTGGTTTAGTGTTAAAAATGCCAGCAACGTTGGCTCGATACAGATCGCTCGCGCCAAGATAAATTAGAGCAACTGACCTCTTGGTTGAAGTCTGCGCCCGTGGCGTCGTTACCCGAGCTCGTAACCTTGTGCTGGCCGTGCATCGCCTGGTAAGCCGAGGTCGTGAGCACGAGGAGCTCGTGCCACTTGTGCGTAAGCAGCCTCGTGTGCACTTCTACTGGTAATTCAAGGTAAAACGGTAACCTCTTGGTCCATTGCACCAGCTTGTATACTATGCTGTCCCCTATCTGACACAGCTTCTCGCTTAAGTCCGATTTATGGTCCAGCAGCTCGTCCAAGTTCTGAATCGGTATTATAATGTCGTTATTGTCGTTGAATTTTTTTTAACGAAGTTTTGCAACGAATCGTTTAACTGCTCGATGTAGGTATTGTTCTCGTATTAGCGTTAGCGCGAATTGGTCGTGCAATTAACGAGATCACATTCTTTATGGCAATATATTGATAATGGCTAATCGATGTCTAAGATTTCAATCTCTCAAGCAAGCTTCACATAATTCAAATAAATGCTGATCAAAGGAATATTATCATTGTTTATTTGTACTGTGCAATATCAATTGGCCAGAAAGAGTATGAGCCCGAGTCCAATTACTTTATATTATACATAGAAATTATGTGCAAACGGTTACGCGCAATTGCAATGCAAATATTCAACTATTCAGCGACATTCGTAATTAAGTGACATTAAGTGGCCAACATACTCGTAACGTAGCGATATCTTGGAATTCGTCGCAGTCTATGAGGGTTTGAATCATGGCGAGGGTCGTGTCCAAAGGAAAGGCTCGATCTCTCGAACTACTGACGGCATTATCTAGCCTTTGTCGTAAATGCACCACCTGCGAAGTAAGGTAAGTAAGTTTAATTTATTATTAATATGACGTTTTTCTTTTTATAATAATAATATTGCTAACAATTTGATGAATTTAATGAACTGTATTTGTTGCTGTCCATACATCTTCTCATACGATTGTTTTTTTTTTTTTTTTTTTTTGCCCATACGGAACTAAAAGGAAACGTTGAGGTATCGTAATTATTAATAAGAATGCAGATAAGCAGGAAGTCCTATGATTTAGAATTTTTAATATTCTAAAAAACAAAGGGAAACTTTCATCTTTTATCTCTTTAATGATCCTTTTGTTTAAAGTTAAGATACTTCCCGTTCGCCACTTATCGAGGGATCCGATCATTCGAATATTTACTACGGAGAAAATATTAGCAAGTTTAAGTATACTGGAGTTTTTAATAAAAAGACACGTCTTTTTCGTGAAAGTCCTTACGCATACACACGCATACGCATACGTATACATTGCCAAAAGATTAAGAATATCATCGATTTTGATTATCAATATCCATTCTAGGAATTTATTTACATTTATTATTCATTTTATTCCATTTACAAGATGAAATTTTTTCAATTAATTGAAGTATATATATATATATATATATATACATTCCAAATTCTTTCGTACTTTTATACAATTTTTTTTACATTTTACATTAATTACAATTTTTAAATTCGCTAATTTTAGCAAATATTTTTAATAAAAGTTTTAATGATTGAAACGAGTTATTTGCTTAAAGAGATAAAAACAAAAAAAAATTGGATTTTTAGCGTCGTTATTTTTGAAAAGCTTAAAAATCATTCACAATTGACAATTGAAATGGCCAAGTTACATCTGCATAATTGCATTACCCACTCGAAGTATATTTGTATAAACAACCAAGTTCAGTTTATTTCAAACATTTCCTTGGACTTTGTTCTTTAATATTTTACTACACTTAAAGGAATACAAACATAGATCAGAGCATCTATGTTCATTCATTTAACAAGCGTGAATAATTCTATGCTTTTCACGGTTCGCATTAAAGAATCTCATTAAAAAAATTAATTTACCCGTCCCTTAATATGTTTAATTTATAGCCGACGGGGTAAGCAGTGTTTGTCCGTCCGATTTTCCGTCAAACAAATATACAAGTGCCCGAACACATACAAGAATATTGTGTAACGCGAGTGATGCGAGGAGACAATATCGATGATAATACGAAAAGAGAGTGAGGGAGTTGAGGGATAAATGTCATTCGCATGCACCAGCATGATTTTTGTTCTTACGGCGAGGTGCTCAAAGGTTAGATAAATA
Source organism: Ceratosolen solmsi marchali (assembly GCF_000503995.2). Classification (NCBI taxonomy): domain Eukaryota; kingdom Metazoa; phylum Arthropoda; class Insecta; order Hymenoptera; family Agaonidae; genus Ceratosolen; species Ceratosolen solmsi. The sequence goes on along the minus strand of NW_011948431.1, from coordinate 3,187,049 downwards.
GATGGATAAGCTTAGATAGATCGAGCGTGACAGTGGCTGGATGGCTACTCTCTCTCTCTCTCTCTCTCTCTCTCTGTGCTGTGTATATGAGAGAGAGAGAGATAGAGATAGAGATATAGAGATAGAGATATAGAGATATAGAGA
>NW_011948431.1:3179995-3186623 GCF_000503995.2 Ceratosolen solmsi marchali | reverse complement strand
AGAGAGAGAGAGAGAGAGAGAGAGAGAGAGAGTGAGTGAGAGTGAGGGGGGCGGGCAGAGGAGGGTGTGAGGTCAGTGTCCCCTTGCTACGGACTTTCACAAGTTACGAAACTGCACGGGCGCGCAGCTCCGCGGCAGAGAGAACTGCCCGTCCTTGGCACCGGTTGTCGCTGATTTTCTATTGTCCCTGTCGGTTACGCGATCGCCGTGATTCTCCGGCTACGTGCATTAGTTCAACGCCGTTGTAAACAAAAGATATTCCCGATATTATTGTTCTATTGATCCGAGGTTCGAGCTTTTCTATTCCACTTGCCGCATGCGCTTCATTTTAACGGGGACGTATTTCCATTCCATGGTTATTACACTCGAAAGTGCCGAGATAACCAGGTTTGATATAATACCCATAATTGACGATGATCGGTAATAATTAGCAACGCTTAGGTTGCCGATTTATTTCCATTTAGTGCCTATTTTCTGCCAATGTTCTATAAAACTTTCACGAACATGGGATAATATAAAATATTTAATTTTTTTAATTAAATCGTCGGTCTATGATATAATTAAAATATAACGCTCAAACTACGTAAGAGTGACTCATATTATTTTCAAATCTCTCCAAGTTACGTGTACCATTTACAATATATATTGCAAACTACATGCTAAAGTATTTCATAACTCATGTGTTATTTCGATTTTCAAGTCATCATAAAATTTCCCTTTCTAATCTACTTTAAATAAATACATAAACTTACATTCCTTATAACAGAGGCCTTCCATAATTCGCTTTTCCTTATCGACCTATATGAGTCACTATATAATGAATTTTCTTTTAAACGATGACGAAAAAAAGCAAGTATCTTCGTTATTGAGATCTTGGTACATTGAAATATTATGTTTATTTAATTTGTAAAAAAATATATATTTATATATCCGCGCGCGTGCACGTGAAAGGTTATTTTTCAGAATTAAAGTACTTATTAACTCAAGTCATTTTTATTGAATTAAAGTAAATGTATGTGAAATTAAAGGAGGAATGTAGTAAAACATGAGTTAAACGTACGAAAGTTTAATTAAGATGGGTCGGTTGCATTAATAAGTATTATTAATTATATAAAGAATCAAATTTCTTTCATATCATACTACTATGATGATGATTAAGATTATGCATCAAATATTATTTATGACCAAAGGAATTCAAATGCCACAAATCACAATGAAAATTATGGCTATAATATTTTTATAATTTACACGAGGTAGCCAACACTCTGGCCATAATTTTATTTAAATCGCATCAAAAAGATATAAAACATGTATGCCCATGTAAACATTTGTGTTTTTATATTATGTTCAATCAATGCGAAAGGATGACCATTCGCTCTTACGATAAATTTCATTGCGAAAGATTAGTTTTTACGATTGTCAATGGCTAATGGGAAGTATCGATTGTCAACATTTCCTAACTACTAGCTTATATTGGCAACCAGGAAGTGCCGACTAACTAACTCGCTAACTAATCCACTAGTCTACCTGATACAAGTGATTTGCGATAATCACGATGCATCTTTTTTTCTTCACGCTCTTTTTATCTATTCGCGCATAAATTCCATATCCAGCATGGAAGTCGCACTTTTCACGAAGCGCCTATGTAATTGCAACGGTTCCCTTACGCAATCGCATAAACCTAATCGTCAATTACATTTTAATCAAAGTTTCTCCATCACTGTAAGGAAAAAACGCATTCCCTTCGCATAGACAAGGCAGGCAATGCAAACTTCGCACGAACAAGCCATCTAATGGCAATTCGTTGCCCGTCCGAACCTTCTTTTTCCGAAGAGGCGGCCGCGAGCCCATGGACAAATAAGTGTCTCTCGAGCGGGAGGAAAACAATGGTCCGGCGCTCGCATTCCGTTGAGCGCAAAATTTTATTTCCCAGCTGACGTGGCTCCGAGCTGCTGCAATAATTCTGCCGCGGCGGTCGAACCGGTATAATGCGCGTTCGCCAGTTTCACTTTTGGCAATGGCCTCCATGGCCGCCCCTCCCCCTCTTGCACCAATCCGCCCGAGGAACGAGCGCGAGCCGAGAACGCGCGATTAGCATATACGTCGCGCGCGCGCGGGTACTTATCGTTGAAACGCTTGCCGCGGTGCTTTTCGTGGAGATGGAGCGAGCGGACGTGGAGATCGAGAGGTAAGGAGCTCCCGAACCTGGTACGCTCGATAAAAACCCGGCAGGCCGTGTTGTTAGTTGCAAGGCCAAGCAAAATCCTCGAGTGACTTTCCACGGGATTGCGCTTGTTGTTCGTTCGATTGGCGATTCGGCGCTACGAGGATAGGCCGTCGGCATCGGCCAGCGAGGAAAAAAGTCTGGTATCCTGGGGATAAGTCGAGAGCGGGCCGGATAGACGTCGCGGGACGTCGAGGAGGAAAAGGAAAGCGGAAGCCGAACGCACCAGAGCATTGCCTGTGCAATTTAATTGTGCGCGTGTTGCGTGGGCGGGGAAAGCCGATAAAGTAGCGCGCGAACCGGTTTTGTTGGAGCGAGGGATATCGATGGTGTCCGGGGCTCACAACCACCATCTATCCACCCTCCGGCTCCCGACGCAGCCGCTGTTCCACGAGGATTTGCAGCGAATTCTGTCGAACGCGCGGATTAGTGTTCGAATGTTGCGTGTCGGTCGGTCGGTCGGTCGGTCGGTCGATCGAGTCGAGTCCGCGGAACTTTTTATGGAACGCGTCGCTTTCCTTTGAGCGCGGATAGGCGCGGACAAACCGAGCGACACAACGTTGTTTTTGCAATGCGGTTGTTTTGGCGAAAGCTTATCAGCTGTTGCGCCAGTGTGACTTTGCCGAACTTTGCCGATTCAATTGCGTGTGGCAAGAACGCCGCTTTCTATGCTGTTTCATTATCTTTTTTTCATTTTTTTTTTCTTCTTCAATCTAGCCGTGGTTAAGAAAAAACCTTTGTTCTTTAAAATGCTAACTGTATCTACAAGCTTGGCAAATTATTCTTTTTTGTAAATTTAAGAAATTGGAGTAAGGTAATGACCGTGATATTATAGCAACGGTCTCGTTGCATTTCAGCATTATTTTTAATTAAAATCACATTTCATTAATTTGGGATTGATTTCTTTGAGTTCGGCGAGTAAAGGATACAAATTTTTGATAATTCATAAGCCATTTCGTACGAGCCATCGCGCATTCTCCAATGATAATTGATATGAAAAGTCAGAGCCGCTCTGCCGCTGCTTCCTTAGACAATAATAAGTCAATTAAAGCGATGTAATAATGTATTGCAAGCTCGACAAGCCTTTACGAATAAATGAAGAAGTATGTGTATTTTTATTGCGCAACGATCCAGCATACTTTTACCGTTTTTCAAAATGGACGAGCGGCAGTTGTAAAGAAATTCCCATTGATGTATTTCAATTTTAGTGCTTCCACGTTATATTAATATCTAAACAGTTTTTGCTTATTATGCTAATCAAAAAACAAAAAAACCTTACTCCTTACAAAATTTATTACGACCAAATGCCAATAAAAGCTATGACTTTGTTAATACGCTTTTGCTAAAAATTCACGATAAAAATCTTTTTTTACGCATTAGCGTTTAACGTGATTCATTTTAGACACGTCGTGATGTTATTATCCGAGTAAATTTTCAATAAACAAATGTAAATTATGGAACACGAGTTACTTTGTGTATATTACAAATAAAAAAAAAAAAAAAAAAAAAAAAAAAAAACAAAAAAAAAAGGAAAAAAAGAAAAAAGTATTTCCAAACAAGTACTTATTATACATATTATTTTCAAATTTTTCGTTTATTTTGTATAAATGTATTTTCATACTGTTAATACGTTTTATTTTTTTTTGTTTTTTTGTTTTGTTTTGTTTTGTCTTGCGAAGAATTGGTCGTAAGGAACAGTGGGCAACGTGAGAGACTCGTGTTTTGGCGGATCGAGGCTTTACTTAAATATAATAAATTTTGTCCCTTCCGGAGCTTGAGAAGTCCTACGGGTATAAAATTCGTAGTGAAAATCCATGGCTTATCAGACGATTACGCCATATTTAATCCTCGATGAATCATTCCTACGCCCAACGAGGTATCAGGCAGGAACTCTAAAATCAGAAAAATGCTAAATACAAAGCCAAAGCCAAATCCAAGTCTAACCGCGATTCGGCATTCGCTCGATCCAAGTCGCCCCTTACCGCCCCACTACACCGCTCTATCGTAATAACGAAAGCCTCGATTCCTTACGCAAGATGCGGCGTGCAGAATCGAGAAAGTGAAATTGCAGCCGCGAGAGTTCATTCATACCAGTCCTCGTCGGAAAAATGCGCCAACTTGCCTACTCTAGATTTTTCTTTCCCGCATTGTCTTTTCCCGTGGCGTTCCCTGGTCTTCTTTCTGTCTGCGTGAAAGTCTCGAGCTTGATGGATGGGATTGCTCGGTAACGAGCCGATTGGCGTTGTTTTTCGCGCGCAACCTCGACTGCGACGCAAAATGTCTACTATTAGCCAATTTTGCGGGGAAAATCCTTGATGGCCGCTACAAATAATCGGCACTTTGTTGACAAGGAGCTAGCTTTATGGCTTTTTTAATTTTAGATTATAATGCCGTTGGTAGGCAATAGGCGGAAATTTATCAATCGTCTACGCGTGTGAAAGAAACTACATTTCCTGTTACATAAAAATGGGCAAAAGGTATATTATAGTTTTTAGCGCGTGTGATTATATGGGTCGGTTATGGTGAGCTATTTGTATAGAAAACTTAAAGTTATAGATGCATTGGAAAATCGCGATGCAGCTCGTTATTCTAGATATTAATATTGTCAAATGTGAGCTTCGGCCTTGTAAATTATTCCATCGCTTTCTCCTTAGTTTTAACCTAATGATACAATACCTAACAACAACAACAACAACAACAACAATAATAATAATAATAATAATCATTTCGTCATAAATACGAGGAATGGTATTGAGTTTGAGACAAAGTATTTTTCACGGAGTTTTTGAGATTGAATGACCGCAACGACTGCAATGATTTTCTATATGAAATCGCTTGTGGCATCCATGTTAGTCGCTTTGACGAGTATAATAGATATTTGGAACAAGAATGCGGATAATTGGCAAGAGTACTTACTTCCGAGGGGTTAGTAAGAGCCGTCTTGAGGATGGTACCATTAACCAAGTGGCCCGAGTGCGCGGGATGACTCGGATGGCTAGGCGTCGGCTGCGAGTTGAGGCCATCCCCGGAGGAGATCTTGTGATGATGGAGGAAACTACCCGCCATCTGGGAGTGTTGTTGTTGCTGTTGTTGCTGCTGATGCTGTTGTTGTTGCTGCTGTTGCTGTTGCTGTTGCTGTTGATGTTGCTGTTGCTGTTGCTGCTGCTGCTGCTGCTGCTGCTGCTGCTGCTGTTGCTGCTGATGCTGCTGTTGCTGTTGCTGTTGCTGTTGCTGTTGCTGTTGCTGGTGTACGGCAGCGGCCATGTGCTTGTCGAGGATCGCCGTGGCCATGTTGGCTTTATTCCCGGCGCCGTTCACACCGCCGCCAATGTGTCCCGTGCCACCCGAGCCCATTACCCCGATGCCGCTGGACGCGTTGCTCTTATTCGTCTTTTTGTGCTTCTTGTACTTTACCTGCGACATTCGACAATCAGTACCTCCGATTTCGTCATCTCTTTGTTTCATGCATTGTTGTATGCTTTTTAAATAATGACTTTGGTTTGGCTATTTATATCCAAATCGATATTTTCATTTGTCATTAATCTCTAGGCCACATAATTACACAAAATAATTAAACAAAAGCACTATTTTATTATAGTGTCTCGGTTAATCGCCAGTTAGACATTTGCAATGGTTACCGAGTCTCGGTCGAAATTAGCTTAAAAAGCTTTGGGATTACAATTGGTTGAATTTCTTTCTTTTTTTTTAAATTTCACTGCTTTATAAAGCAATTGCATAATAGATTTTAATAATGAAACACCCCGTAACGTATTATTTTTGTAGATCGCACTAAATTTGCTTCAATGATTTTGTCTATGTAAAGTCGATGAAACAGTGTCGAGAGGAATAATAAAAAATTTCTTTGCAATATGGTCGAGCGATCCCTACCACGTACTACATGTCTATCTAAAATTTGGATAAACTCACGAGCTTACTAATGTATGTAATTAATGATATGACCGACACAGAGAGAGAGAGAGAGAGAGAGAGAGAGAGAGAGAGAGAATCGCGTAGGTAAGTTCTTCTCAATGGGCCGGAGTAACGAGTTCATTTACATAAAGTACAAACCTTGTAGAGATTGTAGACGGCACCGGAATTCCTACCACCGGGCATTCGGTCTTCCCGGACGGCCTGGAGTACCATACCCTGTTCAATGCACTTTTTAAATCGACAGTACTGGCACCTGTTCCTCTGAGCCTTCGTGATCTCACAGCCACCTTCCGCCACGCAGGTGTAGACCCGCCTGTTTTGCACTGTCCTTTTGAAGAAGCCTTTGCAGCTGTTTATACAAAAAATGATAGCGTTATAGATTATTTGTACTTTCATTGTTTGAAGTAATAGGACTCCTCGATGCTTCAGTCTGACTTTTCTCGCTTGAATCTCAATGCTCAAAGAGCGGGGTGT
>NW_011948431.1:3128612-3179936 GCF_000503995.2 Ceratosolen solmsi marchali | reverse complement strand
TTTTTTTTTTTTTTTTTTTTTTTTTTTTTTTTTTTTTTTTTTTTTTTTTTTTAACGAAGTAGTGAATTTTTCCAAGGGCTATTGCTTTAATGGGATTATTACGCAATTGAGAAGGGAATATTAGACGATCGATGAAATAGGAAAATTGAATAAACATAACCTTCAAATTGAGAAGCGAAGTGATCAGATTGAATGTCCTCTTACGAAGACAAAGAGAGCTGGGAGCAGAATAAAATCATCTTAATTTTGTACGCGTTAATAATTCTTCAATTTCAAGACACTGCTGATATCAATAACAAACGCAATGTTTCGCTATTCGGGCACGAATGTATAATTCACGAGGTCTTGTGTAAAACTAATTGCTAGGAAGTTCAACGTATCGAAGATAATAAGTTGCTTGGGATCAAAATGTGCGAGCATCACTGAAAATAAATTAACACCTGCTTGACCAGGTGAACGTAGGATCAAATTAAGGGAGTCGATGCTCCTACGTCCCGGCTCGATAATGCATGTTTTTTCTTTCGAAATCTTTCGAGTGAAATTGATATAATTTATAAGAATAAAAGGCGACTATATTTAATTTCTCTTTCTTTTTAATTATTAATTTCATAAAAATAGTAATTTATACATATAAGCGATAGATATATTTTTCTTTGTTTTTCGTTTTAATGAAAGTCATTTAAGCCATTGCACGTATAATAAATACTATGTGCCTTATATAAGTACGAAGTGTACTCGAATGTAAAATGGTACATCAATACAAATTGTTAAGTATGCTATTAGTAATAATTCGACCTATCAAAATACCCTGTGCCGAGTCAATATTTTGTTAATATAGAATAAATCACTTTAATATCAGTTGGCTTAAGAGCTTCATTTAACTACTATGCTTATACTCTCTGTCTGTGTGTGTGTGTGTGTGTGTGTGTGTGTGTGTGTGTGCGCGCGTGTGCGGTTGTGTGGGTGTGTGGGTGTATATATATATATATATATATTTATTTTTTTTTTTCTGTATTACACTATCAATAATATTAACTTTGATTTATCCGTGAAATATCTTTGTAATTATGTCTTTGTGGAAAGATTGGTATATGCATTTAAGAATATAGATATCTCGCATTTTATGCATTTCTACTGCTTACGTAATGTTAGGTTATGCTCGTTACGTAAATTTAGTCTTGAATGATTTTCACGAAAAACGGTGATAATTTCCACTAATGATTTCATCCTCCTATGCGCGTACATTTTTAATATATTAAAAATATTAAAATTATCGCGATGCATAGATATTGTCGTTAGGCAGAGTCAATTTGTTGACTCGTGTCTTAAATAAGATATACGTCATACGTACTTGAGCATATTATCACATCGTAACGAAATGTGTAATCCACAAAGTACACATTCATACACATCACAAGCAAAGAATTTTTAAAGAGTTCCATTTTAATATTCATTACGTTGAGAGAATCTTTTTCTGCTCTTGTAGCAATGGAAGGGGGAAAGTTTGAATGTGCGTAATTAGTCATTTCATTACGGCCATATTAATAAACACACTAAACGTTTCCGTGATATTAAAATTTTTTTAATTCATCTAATAAATATTCATATCAGATATTTACGAAGGATTAAATTTTTTTTGTTTTGTTTTTTTTTTGTTGAAAATAATCGTTGATGATTACCCAGGCCTTGAGTAAAGCAGTGTATAAGCGAAGAACTTTATTATAATAATATTAATTATTATTTCGACGTTGCGTTCAATGATTCGAATATCAAGTTATTGGAAAATCTATGGACAAGGAGGGAGAGGAAAGCATCAAAACTTACCCTTCGCAGGTGATGATACCGTAATGCAGACCCGTGGCCTTATCCTCGCAGATCATGCATATCATTGGCGTTTCGTCCTCTTCGTGCTCCTGTTGGACCATTGGGGCTGCCGTCGGCGCCGTCTGGCTTACGAGCGACTGCTGCATCTGTCCTGGCGAGTGTGCGGTTGTCTCGCTCTTTACGAGACTACCATTCCTCGCCCAAGGCTGCTGCTGCTGCTGCTGTTGCTGCTGCTGCTGTTGCTGCTGTTGCTGTTGTTGCTGCTGTTGCTGTTGCTGCTGCGAGCCCGAGGCGGTGAGGTTGAGGGCCTGAATTTGCTGGGCGGCTGGTAACTGTGTTAGGTCACCCGCCCAGAGCCTCTCCATATTAAGGGGCGGGCCTGCTGAGTAGGTGCTGCCGCCCTGGGGTTTGCCTCTCGACTCCTGGCCGAGGTTCAGGAGAAGCTGGGCGGCTGACTCCTCGCTGGAGGAGCACGAGGCCGCCGAGGCCGTCGCCGTCCAGGAGGCCGTAACCGGTGCCACGGGTTCGAGAGCCGGCGCAGACCAGATCATCGTCCGGACTCCTCCGACCTCGCCCATTATGACGGTTGGTGGCGGTCGCGGAGGCGCCGGGGCCGCGCGTTGCGCTGGCGGCTTCATGCCCTCGCCTAGGAATAAAGAGGCGATCGTTGATTTAGCGTTGACTATTAATTGACGACCATGCGGCTCACAAAATACGCGCCACCGCGAAACTTTGTCCGCTCATACCTAATAATAAGCAATTTATACAATAAAACCGGATCTTCCGTGATATTTTATACGCTCTATCTCGTGTTTCGTTTGTTCAATTATCTGATTTCTTCATATTGATTTGAAGGGATTTTGAGGCTAAAGATGAATTTCATTAATCCTATTGGATTGTTTTTGAACTTTTCGATACAACGAAACTCCAAAATATTGATTTTGCAACTGTGAATATTCTATTTAACGTAGCTATTAATACACCCGCTGAAGCAATATTTAGGAGCCACGGCACGGCATTTTAATAGTGCAAATTGACATTCAATGGATTAAATTAATTTAATTAAATTTGAAGAACAAGACACACGTAGGCACTTACGTAAGCAAAATCTTAATGTAACGGTACGTATGTATTCTTCTCTCTTTCTAAGTTACTATTTCTTAATATTAAAGATTCCCGCTAAGCGAATGCGTTTTATTTAATAATACAAATATACGTGGCTTTGTAACGTAGCTTATAGGAAGAAGATATTTTCGATGAAAAGTAGAAAGGAAGAAATGATCGGTTAAAAGGTAAAAGGTATGGATAATAATTACGGTAGATTTGAAGAATACCTTTCCTTTACATTAATTAGGGGTTCCCATGATTTAAGGAAGACCTTTTTATTAGATTTTTTTTGTTTTTGTTTCATCCAATCTCTTCATACCTAGAATGAGGGATTTCTGGTATTTAATTTTTTTTTTTTTTTTTTTTTTTTTTTTTTTTTTTACAAATTATTCTAAATGCACGTATGTACGATTTTCTATCGACCCAGTGCAATAAAGTTGTTTGCAATAAAGTTCATCTCCTAAATCTCAGGCAATTACTAGCAAATATCGATGGTAAATTTTATGGTAAATAGGTTGGAGGATAAAGGATAAAAACTCAATAAAGAGAAAATGGTTGTTCAAATTATTTCTCGTATTCCGCAAGTTTTGTGAACTTGTTGATTAAGAAAACTTACCACTAGTGGTGTTTGCACAGGACACGTTGGTCACTGTAGCAGTTCCATTATTACCGGTGACGTTGACATTAACGTTGCCAGTAGCCCCATTGTTCCCAGTCACGTAGCTGACGGCACTGCTAATGACGCCATTGAGCAGCCTCTGGGTTGCGAAGCCCTGAACGTTGGGCGCCTGTGACCAGAACTGATGATGCGTCAATAGATGTGGCGGCACCGATGGCGCCCTTGGCCTCGGCGACGTTTGCTGCTGCTGTTGCTGTTGCTGCTGCTGCTGCTGCTGCTGCTGCTGCTGCTGCTGTTGCTGGTGATGGTGGTGATTGGAGCTGGGTGTCGCGTTGTATTGGGAGGATGGACTGCTCCTATGCATCAAAGACTGAGTACAATTGTTGCTCTCCGAGCGACTGCTGTTGCTGTTGATAACGGCGCCATTGTTGTTGATTCCGCCCCCGTCGAACACCGAATTTCCGGATTCTTCTTTCGACTGGGTGGAGGTGAGGTTATTGCCAATCTGGTCGGGGGTGTCACCACTGCGATTCGTCACCGATGACTCCTGGGGCATCGGTGTCGTCGGCGTGCTCGAGACCGCCTGCGTAGGCGAATGTGGCGACGATCTGAAGCCAATGCGAAACAATTTTCTCATTTTTTTTTCCCCCGTTACTTGGACAATAACTCGCATGGGATTTATCGTTTAGCTAATTATCGTCAAATTTTTAGCTTATAGATATTTAACAAGATTCGAAAGCTTTATAAGCTTTATAACCTCATAATATACAATTATTTATATCTTATTAGCAGCTCATCGATAAAATAGATTATTTGCATGGATAGTAAATGAATCGTTAATGTGCATTGCTCACAATAAATATTAATCAAACTGTCGGAGAGTTGTATTTCAGGATATTGTACTCACGGTATGTCCTACAGCGCGACAAATATTGTACTATTATTGAAGATTTTAGTGGTATAAGCCTTAATATATACACAAGTCCGTGTATGCGCGTGTAGGTACGAGGGCAATTTTACAAAGCTACAGCTTGTTTCTTCATTTCTAATGACTTATGGTTTTTAATTCGATAAATATGCAAATAACACCATCAGCTTCTATATGCACTTAATCGATATAAGATGACCCGAGCATTATGAATTCAATCATATTATTTATTCTATCTATTGTGTATCACGTCATCCCTAGCTAAATTCATCTCGTGCAAATTATAAAAGGTTAGGATTATAAAGCAATGGATTTTATATTATTTTATGTTGTAATAAAAGTATGTAATAGTAATTATCATACAATAGTCTATATAGAAAGGTTCTTGGTTAAATTTATAGTTTTGATTAAAAGAAAAAAAAAAAGGAAAAATGAGGGAAAAAGGGGGAAGGGGGGGGGGAGGAGAAAAAAAAAGAAAAAAAGAAGAAAATATTGCAAAGCCATTTAAACGATTTAAATTGCTTTTGAAATTTATGTAGTTTATGCATTAGTGAATGCAGTGAGTTTTATGTTTCAATTGATTTTTTGTAATTTTCTGTTTTTTTTTTTTCATCATCTCGCTTACGCTGCAATTATAATAGATTAAATTATTCAATACGCATTTAAATATATTAACCGCTATTCTTTATCCCCGTGTTTCAATAGAAGAAAGATTCTGAATGGGCAATAAATTTTGATAGTGAAAACAATTTAATTTTATTAATTAAATCTCTATTAATATCATTTTTTTTTTTCGACTTTTTTTCAATTAGTCAACATTTAAACTAGGTACCTCGTAAAGGGAGGACGGTAATGCGTAATTTTTAAGAGAGTAATAATAATAAAGTAAAAATAATATAATAAAGAGAGCTTTAATGGAAACTCACCTCATGGATGCCGGTGTGCAGGACCTTTGCTGCTGCTGCTGCTGCTGCTGCTGCTGCTGATGATGATGATGATGATGTTGGTGATGATGATGTTGATGATGATGATGGTCCTCGGGCTGAAGGGCAATGCCAGCTTGACCGAGTCTCTGACTCGCTAGATCCGGGAACACCGAGTCCGGTGAGGCCCTCTCCGTCGTCGAGTCTTGGTGGTGCTGGTGGTGCTGGTGTAGCTGTTGCTGCTGATGCTGATGCTGTTGCTGTTGCTGTTGCTGTTGCTGCTGCTGCTGCTGCTGCTTGGGGCCCGACTGCTGTTGGCTCCGCTGCAGGCAGCTCTCTCGAGTGCCGGGGCTCGGACTGCCGCGCAGGTACTCGGACTTGACCTTGACCACCGGGCAGCCCGGCGAGCCCGGCATATTCGCGTCCGGCGACGAGGTCGAGGTGTCCGCCACACTCTCCCCTGGAGCAGGAAAGTTTATGGGTGAAGGCGAGGCCTCCTGCGGCTGCAGCCCCAACGGCGAACCCGCTGATCCGAGGGAAACCGGGGAGTCTGAGGAACGCAACACGTGTACAACCGTTAACTCCACTAGCTGGCTTACATTTTCTGATCTCGTCTTATTTCGCGGAAACTCTTCGTCGTTTCTGCTTTATCGATAAGCTTTCGACACTTTTACATTACAATTGGACAGTCGGGTATTGCTGGTGATTGAAACGTGCTCCTCTGACACTTGCTATTGCGAATGTGCTACATTGACTTTTCAATATTGAAACGGCAACGCGTCTATGTTATACCGAAACGACTATAGGCATTATTATTTTATTGCCGTGAGACTGAGTGCGACGTCATACTGATAAAAGTCTCTAAATTGATAGATAAGTTATGCCTTTGAGGGTAATATAGGACCGATATTTCGACTAAACTAAATGCATTAAATTATTCTATATTGAATAATTGGCTATAATGAAATCGATGCTTATCGACGATTTCAAATACTTCTAGATGTTCTAATTTTCAACACATTTAGATTGAATTATTCCGTATGTTCAATTTCTACCTGTACATAAGAACATAATAAATTTGTTCAATAATTTCATCACGTTATTTATTCTGAAATTATTTATGTTTAGTGGTCTATGAAAAGATTTCATCAATCATAATTGAAATTAAATATCTTATTATTGAATTCTTATGATTTAGTATTAGTTTTTAATAATTACCAAGAGTGATACTAAATAAGTGAAAGAAATGTAAATTTGTGCAAAAGCATTCCAAATAGCTAGCAAAAGTTATAAACTGATAATCAAAACAATCAACTGATGCGTTATAGCGCAAAAATCTCGGCAAGACATGATATTAACAATTGTGATTAATTAGAGATCGGTACGCGTGCCTTCCTTTGGCACTTTTAAAGGTAATGGTCATTCGTTGATTAGTGGGAGGGGTGGAGAGTCGGTGGTGGTACACATAAGTCAAAAGCCTGTTTTATCGATTGACTACTAAGCAACAAAATGATGCAATTTCCGAGTGAGGTGAACAAAATTCTTCGAACATTGTGGGAAATTAATTTCGCTTATTCGAATGAACGATCCAGATTATTCACAGTACTTTGTTCGATGTTTATGTTCAACGAGCTGTCGAACAATTTTAATTCGTTTCTTATTTTTATTAACTTGTTTTTTTTTTCTAAATTAATTATTAAATGCTCGCTCGTATAAAAGCTTCTACAATGTCCTAATCTCGTAATATCGGCAATTAAATATAACCATTTTTATAATGAAATACTCTAACTCTTTCTCCAGTAATGCAAGGCACAATATATACTTGTTTGGGGGGGGGGGGGGGGGGGGAGGGAGGATGTAATGTTTGGAGGTGTAGGTGGAAGCGTTCGGGAATAATACACAGAAGGAAAAAGGTATGTAAACAAAAATTTAAATTTAGATATGTAACGGTTAATGATCAAAGCCTTGCATGCTCATATTTTAAATAGAAAATTTTCATGTTGAAAAATAACGATCAGCAGAATCAAATGTATTTCGTAATTTGAATTTTTGTCCAATTGAAGTTTTGCCTTTTGGGGTTTTGTTTATTTGGCAATTTAAATTCAGAGTGTCTCGTTATTTCGCAATTTGTTTTCCTTTAAAAATTTCCAAACTTTAATTAATCTCTGACAACTTTTAAAGTGATAAAATTTGGCTATTGAGGTTCGATGCCCATATAATAATTGGCCCTTTCTCGTTTTTAAGCAATTGAAAAATTATAAAAAATCTTTAAAAACTATGCTTAATTACTTACAGATGTAAGCCTAATTATTATTTAATTTTTAATTACATTTCTTATACCTGAGAGTGTAAATATTATAATACGTCGTGTCTGTATGTAATTTGAATCGTCATGATTCATCTGTATTCCATTAAATTTTCATCCTTTTTTTCTCATCGATCTATTCAAAAAAGAAGAAACAAGAAAGAAAGAAAAAAATCTAACGACCCACCGCGTCTGCACAATACGTAAGGCGAAATAAAACAATGTTAAATTTGCCAATTGCAATTAATAAAGCACAATATAATATACCCTTAACGTATAGAAGAACGTCGTTCGTAAACGTAACGACATAAATTTCTAAAAAAAAACCCTCTCGACAATTATGTGACATTACGCGCGCTTGCATTACCTAAGAGCCGTTCAAAGTAAACTGCAATTAGAGAAATAATGGATTCTCCATTCATGAAAAACATCAAAGCCCGCGAGCAGTATCTTTGTACCAAGCCCTCTCGTATCAACCGACTCGACCATCCGGCCATTTAATACTTTCGTAATCGGCGGCCCGCATAATGGAGCAATTTCGTCGCTCGGCGAAAACAAAAATCGCGCCGCAATGACAAGGCAGAAGAGACGAGCTTGGCTCATCGACGAGCCCAGCCGCTGGGAAAGCTGAGGGGAGAAAGGTGCAAAGGCGCGGCGCTTAGAAACAAAAAAAGCTTCACCGAGATTTCTCCGCGTTCGATTGGGCTCGGGCGAGCGAGACACGGTGTAGGTCAAGGAAGGAATGCGGTTGACAAGGCCGCGGGAGCCGCGAGATCGCGGGGAGACGGTGCTCTGCTATTAATAGCCGCCGCGGTCGTAATGCTGCGTGCGCGCCTTTATTGTTCCTTCGAGCTGATCGGACACTTTCCGAATTAGCGCGGAGGAATTAGTGGGGCCCGGAATCGCTATTGGCTATATTGCTAATCGTTATTGGCATTCGCTGGCCAATTAGCGATGACCGCATATATCTCGGGGCTCCCTTCATCGAGCTTTTGGTCGATTGCTTGCCTGCTCCCTTCCCCACAGCGGGCCCTTTTACCTGCCACCTGCCCTAGAGATCCGAGACGATTCCCGACTCGTTCTATGCTCTCGTCTCAACTACTTTAGGCTCTTTGCTCTCGGTATTTATTGGGTTTTTTTTTCTTTTTTGCTTTTCTATTTTTCACCCTTTCGACGCTTACAAAGCTCCTGTCTCACATCGTCGATAGATCCAAATATAATCCGCCATTTTTCTAACGCGGAATGCAGAATTAGTTTATTGGTATCACTGGTGTTTGCATATATAGCATTAGTCGTTATTATTTAAGAAGGTTGAATTAATGCTGTAATGAAATGTCTATATGCGTGTAAAGTACTGTAAGCAGAAGTGTATATTTAGTCCTCAAATTTATCGCTTCTCGCTCGTGGCTTTTACGCTTTGAGTTTTATTGCATAAAATGATCAGATTGTGTTTTTCAGCAAGTAGGCCGAAGAAAAAAGAAGAAGAAAAAAAACAGAAGAAGAGAAAAGAAAAAAAAAAAACAAAAACCCTCGTCTATTTAAACGCGCAACATTTAGCGAGCAAATCAGCGTTCCCTTTAACATAATTTCAAGTTAATATCTCGTTACTTAAATATTTATTGTATAAAGTCTGCCCAGCATCCTTATTGGAAACACTCTAATAAATATGAATTTTCTTTCTCTAACGAATATTTGACGCGGTTAATCGTAGAGAAAAGTAAATATCAAGCTGTACGTAAGAATGAAAGTGTCAATGACGTAGGCTTTTCTGAAAATTCTTACATTTATCAAGATAATAATTGCCGATACAAATGCTTCGAACGAAATTAAATTTAACAATAATTAATGGCTTAAAGTGTCGAACCAATTGTTCGCGAGTTAGCAATTTTGCGGAGAAAACTGTTGAAAATAGAATTGGACTCGGTCGTGTACGAAAGCCACGTTCGATGAGTCAAAACGAATACAATGAAGGAAGAAAAGTTTACAGCTTCGTGCAAGAAAAACATAAAGCAATTTTTTCAAATAGATACTTACTATACCTTTATATAATATACCCATTTATTAATTGTGAATGATAAATTTCATCGTTATATAATTCAGGGCGTTTAATACGATATTTCACTTCAAACACGATTTTTCCCTCCATTATCATCTTTCTCGTATTCAACTCCAAAATTAACACATTATGTGGGATTTCAAATTACTTTTACGCGTTACTCGGAAAAATTTACTTTTTCTAAGGCCCTCGGTACGATGTTGAATTATAGATAAACGAATTTTATTAATTCACCAAGCGGTTATAAAATCTATGACACGTGTTAAAAAAAAAGAAAAAAGAGAAAAATAAGCCTTCAAGGCCAATTAACTTAACTAGAAGACATAATCAATGTTTGAAGAATAATTTGATTCGATTATTAAACATCTTTGCTCGTTATATATTAAAGTCGAGAATTTGAAAAAAGAGAGACAAACCACTGGGAAAATCTTTAAATGTGCATAATTTTCATCCACTAATATATACTGGCTGGTGGCCCGGAGGGGGTGGGGAGAGCAAAAGCAATATAACGAACGCTAAAAGAAACGTAGCCAACGTACTACGTATCTCGTAAAACATCTTTTGAAATATTATAATAGAAGCAAAAAATAAAAAAAATAATAGATAAAAGTGGAATGTAATAAAAAACGAAAGATAAACGGGAGATTCCTTTGATGTCATGTAAAGAAAGCGTAGGTAATTTTCTCCTCAAAACTGCCAATTTCGACAATTCGACAGTGCAGATTTTCCCAGGACGCGCCATCCCACGCCCCCTCCCCCCTCCCCAGCCTATTGGAAAATGAGTGATCGGGGTGGGGAAGAAAGGGCCGAGGGGCAGCAGCCTCGGGATGCCAAAAGGTAAAAATGCCGGCCTCTCGCTCTCGATCGCCAGCCTGCCAAGGCTCGGACGGCATAATCCGTCGACTCGAGCACGATTATCATTGCAGCGGCGAGCGAAGTATTGCATCGCCGCGGAAATGGGCTGCGCTCGCCTCGGGAGTGTCGTTGAACCCCCCGGCGAACGCACGTAAGCGCCGAGGCCACCGAAAGGACACGCGCCTCGGTGGCCTTTTCCCTCGCTCTTTTATCGCGGTGCTGCGCACCTTGCCGCTGACTAACGCGCCTCGCGCCTTTTCTTCTTTACGCCGTAACGGCGCCGCGATTAGGAAAGCGCTTACTTGCCGCTTATCTCGCGGCTTATACGGGATATGAGAGAAGAGTCGATTGCGCATGCCGATCTCAAGCTTCATTTCACTCTCTTTCTCATCCTTTATTCCTTTCCTCGGGCGCGCCATTGTAAATATTCCATTCTCCTCTCCTGCTTGTTCGGCTTACTTGTCGATTAACTTGTCCGATTAAGCGAATCTGCCCAACTCGTATCGCAATTAATTATCGCAAACGCTCATTGGCGCTCTTCAAGACGCCACTGTAGCTTCAATTTTTGTCCGGAGCATTCGGCTCACCTCGACTGATCATTAGATTTTTCGCGCGGCTGGCGTCAAATGCAAATTATATGAGCGTCGCATCATTATAGCGTTGATCGGTGAATAATATCGAGAGGCGATTAAGCGGTAGGTTATTGGAATTTCAAACTATCGTCGCTTTTGTTATCGCGCATATTTTTGTTAAAGCCTTTTCCTAATAGGATTTTTGCACTAGATGTCGTTGTTATATCGAAAAATGAGGCTCGACACGTAATAATTAGTGCACATAATCGACATGGGCTTTGATAATTCGTGACAACGTTATAATTAAATTAACGTTAAAATTTAAATTACACGTGATAGGACTGGAGTGAGACATCATCATAAGCGATTTTATTGGACGCTGCATTGTCCTTTGCTTCTGCATAATTTTATTATAAATTTAAAAGTGATATTCGAATGTCTGGTTGGTTACTACCAATCAGGCACCATCTTCGCACATTTTATAAACTCTTTTAGTAGAATAATTTAATATTTCCATGATGCTACAAATGTCAGATGATTATTATTCGCGCGATATGATTTATTTAATTATGCACTTATACGTTGAATTATCTACTGATCGACTCAACATTAATCAATCAAGATTCCCTTCCATCTGCGTGCACACTAACGAAACCCGCAATTAAGTCGATTGTTTTAATTGAACAAGGCAATTCAATCTAATTTAACATTGAATTTTAAATGTTTAACAGAAGATTAACAGAATGGAATTGTTTCTATATCTTCAAATAGTGGCTTTCATACATCTTTGAAGTATCTTTACAGTGTATTCTGCCGTTACATCTTATCTGGAATTCGAAATTTTTCCAAAGCCATACTTTTATACCAAATGACACATTGATTAATAATGATTTGACAAAAAATTCTATCCATAAAATACAGTGGTTATAAAAAAGAATTAGCCCGAATAAATTCTAACTATTTGGGAGAAAAACTCTTTTCGTTCCCACTCTATATTTATACAGGAATTCGATATTACGTGTACAATAATACGCAACGAGAGATCAATTATGTTCAATCATTATACAGTCATCATCGTGTCGCATAATAATTACGAGGAATTGTTATTGACTTGAAATAAATATTTATTATTCCAATATGAATTAAAGAGATTATAGAAAAATTATGGTAAAGTTATGAAATGACAATCTGATTAATGGAATATCTTATATCGAGTTTACGTTCTTGTAAAATAAAGCTTATAAAAGCTTTCAGCTTTACCGATAAAAAATTTGATTAATTTATTATTTCGGACGTTATTTACATTAATAATTCAAATTTTATTAGTCAATATTTCCACATTCGATTTATAACCTTATATAAGCTTATATAAGCATTATGCTAATATATTTTAACGAAATATAATAAATTTTTTTTATATACAGTATTTTTTTAATATTCTAGTCGCTAATTGAAAAATTTAAATCAAGTTTAAATACTAAATTTAATTGCCGATATTAATAAAAATTGTACATTATACTTTTAAAAGGAATATACATAAATTATATCCTTTTAATCACAAGTATTATACAGAATAATATAGTACTGAATTAACGATAAAATCACGTTACATCTTGTAGACAGTTAAGATGATCGTGCGAATAAACGAGACACACCCATAATCAGTTCTTTGTTGATTTTATATATTCTTATGCGATTATCACGATCTTACTTAAAGTTTTATTTATAGGAAAGGGAATAATGATATGAATGCTCCTACGTAAGATAATGACGTATACTGCATTGAGAGCCTCACTCTAATGTAATCGTCATTCAGTAAGGGAATTGCTAAAATAAAGAATTTTCTTATTCCACGAAATATTATGATACGAATTTTTAAAAATAATTTTTTAATATCAATTATTTATTTATTATTTGTAATTATTTACTGTAATTTTATTGTTAAACAATGAAAACGTAACGGAGCATTTTTATTTTTAACAGAGTTCTTCCATGTCAATTTATTTATAAATCTTCAAGTATTTATCTATACTCTTAACTATAATTGTTTAATTATTAAAAAATTATTAATTTAACAATTTGCATTTATAAAGAGGAAGATTGCTTTCGTAAGTGTAAACGGGATCATTTATTAAAAAAATATGACATTTGTCATAGAGTCAATGGATGAGTAATATGTAAGAAAAACCAATGTTGAATATACTAATAATTTAATAAAATTAAATATTTTAACCATTTATTTTTTTAAGTGGATTAAGTCAATGAATAATCCTCCTAGTTCTTTCTTTCTTTCTTTCTTTCGTCTTTTTTCTTTTACCTTATTTGTCTAAAATAAATGCAAGTTGATTAACCTATGTATATGTATTAAATAACTAGTAGAAGATTTTTTTTTAGTCTCTAGTAGAAGACTATTATATATAATAATTATGAATAAATTTCAAAATAAGAGTTGACGATCTTTGTAAATAAATGTACTTAATCAATTATGGTTAGAAATTTTTATCCAATTTATATAGTTTTATAATTAGAATCGTTAATTATTATTACGCAATGGTTCACATGATATATATATATATATATATATATATATATATATATGTCATATAAATCTGTAAATAAAGTTATTTATAACGACGCTTTCATTGACCTCTGTACACAAAAATATATATAATTAATTTTGTATATTATTAGCAAGTATTATTAATTTCCTTATACACTATATTACTAAATTCCGTATACATTTTGAAAGTGAAATATCCCTCGTAGCTTTATGAAATTTCTCATTTAAGTGATGATGATAAGTAGTCAATATCTTACAGAATGATTACAAAAATATTACAGAATATTCCTAAAACTTTTTATGCTTTTTTTCGTAAATTTTCAACATATATAATAATTTGAAAATGAGACGGGTAGCATAATATAAGTTCCCAAATGAGAAATTAATTTTTTTAAAATTAAATTATCTTTGTATTATGAATTTATAATTGCATACTAATATACGTACATATCGATTCATGCAAATAAATGTCTAGACGATTTTCTATTTGTTCTCTCTTTTTAACATAATGGAAAGTATTTATAACTTCTTTTCTGGAAGATGTTTTCACGACTCGTGATTAAATCAGAGAAATGCACCGACACGAGCAGAAACGACGCGAAAGTGAAAAAATTTCAAACATTACTCACCGTCGCTACTACATCGAGAGTCGACCTTTCTCCTTTTCAACTTGAGGTCTTGAAACAAGCTCATGTTGTCTAGCTCACACGGGCTGCTCGTAAGGGTCATAATTCCTGAAACACAGAACAAAATGAAAATTAGCATTAAGAGACCAGCACAAGGTAGGGATTTTAATTTTCTCAATGCTCGCCTAAAAACATTTTCCACAATTAACCAGAATTATAAAATAATCACACACAATTTTTCAGACTATTCGACTAAGAATAATCAAAGTAGCCGCAATTATCAACGCAGCCATTGTATTCACTCATTATACCAAAGAAACTAATTATCATTATGTATCACTAAACGTTTTAGCATAACATCTGCTTGTTTAGAAAGTGACGCTAAAAACAGCATCGAGTTACTATTGTAAAAATAGCCTTGTGCTTGAGTATCTGTGTGTTTAATCAAGGAACGAGAACGTTTCTAACTAAATTAAATACGTTACGGCGTTACGGGAGACTGTGCCTCGACATCCCAACTCGTTAGCCGCGAACGAGGATAAGTACATATGATAAGTATGCAATTCGCCTATCAAGAACAATCCATGGTCAAAAGAAATTGACATTTTAGAATGGGCTATGGTAGGCGAAGATTGGTCGTTCGTGCATGGAATATATGATTGGCGTTTTTCCTAAAACTGCATTTTCAATGTTGCTGCCAAAACAAAAACAAAAAACAAAACCATTCAAACGCTATCGACACAGAGTTCGGACATTATTTCCGGACTTTCTTAATGTTTATATTGAGTTCTTAAGATGGCGATATTCCTGTTTTACCAATGTTTTATCATATGTTGACAATTATGAAAAATACCAATGCAAATTTCCTTACAGAAAGAGGGCATTTTAAGTTTTGGCGATTACTATTTTGCCTCGAATTAGCAAATTTTTATTCGATATTATCGATGAAGAATAAAAATAATTTTGTAAAATTAACTATTTCAACGCTTGAAAAAAAAAAAAAAAAAAAAAAAAAAAAAAAAAAAAATCCAACTTCAAATGTTCAGTTTGCAATGCAAAATGTAAAATAAATTTGCCTAATGGTAATTCACCATTATTCTTAATAACTTTGGGCTTTTATCTGACATTTTATCTGAAATTTATATTTTTTAAAAATTTTTTTTTTTTTTTTTTTTTTTTTTTTTTTTTCAATACCACATAACATCGTATTGATAGTTTTCGAAATAAAATATATAAATTTATAGGGTATTAAAAAAAGAAAAAAAGGAAAGAAACAAATTAATAAATAAAATATTTCTTTAGATTTTCTAGATTTTTAACCTTTCATAAACTTTCGAATAATTATTAAAAGAACGTCGATATTTCGATGAAAGTATTCAATAAATAAAATGAGTATTATAAGATCTTCAGGTTATCGTCTTTTATTATTTTAACGTGTAATATATTATTTTTATCATATTGTAAAAAGCTACGAGACCTATAAACTTTGTATACGCCTATTCGCATAAATTATGTACATTTTAGCTTTATATCGATGTGCAGTGTTCACAACATTTTACTTACATAACTTATCTATGACTTATACCAAATACTAATGATAAACTCGTAATCTTACGTTAACTCATACAAACTCCTTTAACGTGTAGATGTGTTCTTTTCTGTACGCATAAGCAATATTTTTTGAGCATAAAGTCATCATAATAAGCTTCGTAAAATCTCATACTAACTGCGCTAATTTCAACTCGTGGCACAAGTGCTGCCTTTGGTGCAACAACATAACAAATTACACAGAGATAAGTCTGCGATTCGTTAAATTGCATAAAGAAAGTTTTATAAAAAGGTAAGGCCATTTCTAAGTCATAAAAACTAATAACAAAATAAAGAAAAAAAGGACATCATATTTTTAACATATTGGTGAGAATAGGAATTCAGAGGCGCAGGTCGAATATATGAATATATCCGCGCTTCGTTAGCATCGAGTTTTGTTGTTTGATTTTCCTCAACGCGCAAAGTGAAAGCCTCGAGACTCGTGCACTCATGCACTCTCGCTCGCATAAAGAGGACAACGTAAAAATAGGAGAAATAGAAGAGGAGAAGACGGGGTGGATAGTCATTCGTCGCCGAGGAAAATAGGCGTAATTGAGTGCGAGAGCAGAAGCATTCCGGAAAGAGACAGATTAAGTCGAGCGATTTCAAGAATACGACGACATTATGCGCGAGGCTAGGCGACGCTACATCTGGAGCTTGACCCAGCCAAGTTTTGGACTTGTTTATTATTGCGCGGATGGGGGGACTGATTAGTGGCGTCGTGCGTCGAACGATTATCGAGACGTAGCTTGCCGACCCTTACGGCAAATTCCTACCTCATCGGTCGCTCAAAGGTTCCTCCTACTCCTCCTCCTCCTCCTCCTCCTCCTCCTCCTACGTTAATTCGATAGGCGCCCCTGGCTGCGAGCACTAACTGATTTTCGCAATCGCAAAGGACCTTCTGGCTAAGGGTGGTCCTATATTATCCGCTAATGTCACTCGTTCGTGTCCGCGTGACAGGGTGCATTATATTCGAAGCGCATTGAGTTGAACGAGGTGATTTCTTGGAATGTCCGGTTCATCGCCTGGGCGTAAGTGAAAAGTCTCGTCGTTCCTCTCCCCGCGAAATGCGCGCTTTCCAGATCGCACGGGCAGCCCATTAGATTTTTTTACTAACCAAAATTACCAATTATTTCTCTTAATCGAGAAATAACTATACGCGTGCTTTATAAGTAAGTTGACGCACGCGTCTCTATAAAAAGCTTCTCGAGACGAAGCCAACGTTAACAAGTTGAATTGTATTATGCGAGCGGGGTTCAAGCTGCAATTGCGATTTAAAGTTCTGCCAAGTATTTTTAACCGGCATGCAGCCGTCCACGAAGTTTCCTCGCGGGAACCGCGACGACGTACGAGAGCCCAAGGCGCCGGTTTCAGGCACGTAACAGCGGCTCCTGAATACTCGAGCGATGCTCGCGTCTAATGCGCAACGGGCCGAAATCGTTAGTTACTTCGCATCCCGTTCCCCTCCACCCGCCCCCGCCACCGCCGCCCTCACGCGCCATTCACCTCCTATCCTCGCTCACTCACCCCTCCTCATCCCTCATCCTCATCCCTCCAAAACCCTCTAAATCTCACCACATTCCTCCTCATTCCCTCCTCATTCCCTCCTCATCATTCCTCCTCATCCTTCCTCCTACCTCCTTCCTCCTCCTCCATTCACACTAAAGCAGGTTGAGCGCCGACACGCAAATGCACATGCATATAGCGTCATCGACAGTCATTCGGCGCGTCTCGCCTTGACACGGAAACCGGATAATAGGAGGCGCGCGATAGAGAGGAACGGCGCGCGCGCGCGCGCGCTGGAGTAAAGCCGAGCGAATTTCAAATCGGCGATGACCCGAGGAGGCAAACAAACGGGCCGACCTTAGCCTCGTAAGGTGCAGCACCTACTCGTCTACACAAGCCAGTAAGCGTTTTCGTTACGTAAACGTCGGTGGCGTTAGCGAGCCGAAGGAAAGGGGAAGTCTTTCGCTTTCCACACTCCGAGCGCTTCGTGGAATGTGTTTTCACTTACGGCTACTGCCATCCGATGCCGTTAGCCTGTGAGTTTGCGAGGGAGACAACGAGTCTCGATAGTCGTTGCGGGCTCGACTACGCGAAGCTATCGCTCACTTACTTTGTCCATTATACGATAATCGATACGCTTTAAGTGGCTGAGCTAATTTCATCAACGAGCTATTTAATGTTAATTCGATGCTAGATTTTCACGCTAATAATGCCTTCCCGATAATGTGCTGTCATGATTCTGCCGTTAACGTATGAATTTCTTGTCATTTTACGAGCAATTCTACTGGATAATCATGCCGGAGAAAGAAATCATCTATATTCCATCAACTCACGCATGAGAATGAGAGTATGATTAATTCTCATTGTGGTAATGCTTATAATACGGCTTTGTATTATCAAACTTCTCAATTACGAAGCCATATTGGCTTTACGCGCACGTGGATTAACGACAGATGAAGAGAAAAATAAAAAAAAATAAAAAAAATCACTAATCAAGTCTCTATTGTAATTGAATATACTTGCAAGTATCAATTACACGTGGCTTCGTAACTTTAGAGATTACCTTATTGCTAAAATTGCGTGAAAATGTAAATGAATTTTCACTTTTGCCTCTTTGATGTGGTGGATTGTGAGAAGGGGTGTGTGGAGGGGGCGATGGGAGGGTAGAAGAAGAAGTAGAAACAGAAGATAAAAAGAATAAGAAAACCCTTGGCTTATTATTATGCCGAGTTAATATTAAGCTTGCGATCTATAAGTACTTGCGAAAGATTGAAATTAATGCAGAGCGCAACTTTACGTAATCGTGGCCATTAATTTTCCCGAAATCTACACACACGCACGCAGACGCGCATCTTGGCTCTTCCCCTCGACTCACACTATTCGCTTGTCCTATACTAGTCTTATAATTTTACAAGAGGTAGGCAATGTTTGCCTAAGAGGCCGTGGTAGTGCAAATATCCTTTGGGCGAGGATCAATTTACTAATCTAATTTAAAAGGCAGTAAAAATTTTTGCCTGCGCAGGAGTCCGAGTCACATTTACGACGCTTATGCGAAAATGCAAATTCTCGAAGCTGGCGCATTACCGCATTTACCATAGCTCGTACGAAGAAAAAGTTACTTCATTACATAATAAGATACTTGCGTTTCGAGTAACAATTACTTAAATATAAATTGGTAGCTTATTTGTATATTAAAAAATTTTGCTCTCAATAAAGATAATAAAATGAAAACGTGCGACCGTATAATTTTATGGTAAAGGAGTAATGGAGCATTTCTTCTGGCAGCTGCTGATAGCTCATTAAATCGTTAGTCCTTCGTGGCAAACGCGGGATCGCCTCCTATCATTAAATATGATATTTATTTAATAAATGACAATGCAAATATTATCACAATACTTTACGTAACTTTCCTGCCATTCCTATCGCCTACGTGATATGCTAAGCAGTTAAGTTGAATAAAAGTTTGTAGCTTCTCGACTTCTCATACGACAACTTCCAAAAATAGTATTGTCGCGTATGTAAAGAGCGTAAACAAACAAAATGCTCATTATGATAAATATGCTGTACATTGGTGGTGGTTGCGTGGCGAAAGATTGAATGAATCAACATGATCCGTGAGTGCTGCGTGAATGATTCTCATTCGAGATGCGTATTTTAAATAAAAAAGAGTCGTCGGAGAGAGATTGAGAGATATTGAGAGAGAGAGGGAGAGAGAGAGAGAGAGAGAGAGAGAGAGAGAGAAAGATTGAGAGAAAGAGTTTGAGAGTGAGAGAGACGTAGGGAGAAAAGAATCACTTCTGGAGGCGCGCAATTTCTCCGATGGCGCACGGGTCGCTCAAAACGTTCAAGGTCCAAGCTATGTATCCAGGATCTATACCCTCGGATTGCAATTTTATTACGAAATTATCTATTTTGATTGCGGCACTTTCATACAAGAGAGTGACTCGTTGGCAGCACGAAGCTCTACGACTATGTGAAAGTCATGATTTTGCTTCTTTTTTCATTCTCGTTTAACGGTAAGGGCCCCGAGACCCCACAAGACACCCTCCTTTTGCACTGGTCCAGCGCAACATCCGAAAACTAAATCTCAATATTTCGTCAATGCTCGTACCAATCCGCAGACTTTCGACAAATAGCATCATTTTTCCTACATCGGACGTTTAATAATAATCATCCCTCCTCGACACGTTTCAACCTTCGTCTACATCAAATGGCGACTTTCTTACGCGAGACTCGCTCACGCATTCATCCACGTCGTTTATATTAATTGAAATAAATTCAGTGCGTAAGTAGCTATTGCCGAGAAGGAATAATTGTTTCGCTTTACGTAATAAGCCAGACCCTGTCCTTTAATTAGCGATTAATCATAATTTTCCATTAATCATTATATCGGCCCCTTGCAAATCCTATTCCCAACAACCGAGTCTCTCGACACGATCAACAACATCCGATCAACATCAACCACTATCATCCCGACAGTACCTTATTATTTTACAAATTCATGCTCTCCTTAATAATAGCAGCCGAGTAGTGCCTCGACCTCGTGTTATAACGAAAGTCCGTTACTTTTCGTTTAGCTTGTCATCGCCGCATCTAGGGACGAGTGCGCGTGGCCGTAAATGAAAGCCCCTAGTTTGCGGAACAAAGGCGATTTAAAGTAGGAAAGTGCCCAACAGCCAATAGGGATTTCCCGCGGCGGTTCCGGCGCGCACTCGCACAACACAGGCTTTGGAGTGACGGGGGAAAGGGGGGGGGGACGCTTTGTGAAACGCGTTGTGAACGCGGCCTGAGAGATGCGAGAGCATCCACCCATCCACCCATCCATCCATCCATCCATCCATACATCCATCCACTCGCTGCCCCGAACGCTCGTCAGATGTCGCTGGGGGCGCGTGCGCGCACGTGCGTGTCCCCCTCCCCGCGAGCTGTCCGGTCGCCCGTTCCACGGCTCTTGCCACGGGCATCGTCGCTGCCACTACCGCCGCAACCTCATGCCCCACCAGTTTCTGCCGCCTCCCACCTCCCGGCCGCCTCGTTGCCCCGCGAGCCACCGACCGCCGTTGCAGCTCCGGGGTCCTTGCTCCCAGCGCCCGTATGTGGGTCAGCAGTCTCACACACGACAGCGGCTCTTGCGTAACGAATGCATATGCGACGATCACAGCGACGATGACGAGCCGCCGCCGACGCCACCGACGCCACCGACGCCGCCGTCACTCTCGTCACTGCCGTCACTGCCGTCACTGCCGTCACTGCCGTCACTGCCGTCGTCCCGGCTCTTTCTCGGCTAGTCCTCCTCGGACTCACCCTCGCGCTCTTTCGCCAAGGGCGAGCCTTCGCTTCCATCCCCTGCACATTCTCCATTACCGGGGGGGCGGGGGGCATATCTCTCGATGCTTGATCCTCCTGTCCTGGGATTTGCTACGTTAGCTGTGCCTGTCAGCTCTCGGCGGACACAAGCTCATTATAAGTCATTGCCGACGACGCTGAGATTTGCTTTAAGCACGTTATTCCAACAGTGTTTGAGAGAGCGAGAGAGACTGCTTAAACGGATCTCGCTATTCTCGACGCTCCACTTATTGGGGTTATTACATTATTACTTAACTGGGATTATTTTCATTTTTATGTTATTGAGATGTCGTGAACGGCCGGCACTCTTACCCATATCGCGATGTCTCTTACGTCTTACGTCTTCCCAATAGCCGATGACACTGATGACTGAAATCTTCATGGTTCTATATTCAAATAGCGTTGGGTTTGAAGGGTACGTTTGCTATTATTAAGGAATTAACTTATCATCAAAAAGTTGGCGCTTGATATGCCAATCTTTCGACGCTTCAATTTGCGCGAATGAAAATTAAAGTTAATGCGCGCTTATTAATCATTGAGAACCTATCGATGATCATAATAATGGTCGCGATAAATAGAGATTATAAACGACCTTCTTGTATGTAGCGCAGTATAACTAGGCAAAGTCTCGTCGTGAAAAGACAATTTACTGCAATGATAATTTCCATAATTGTCCGTGGGTATCGGATGATATTTCTAATGAAATTCGCATGTCCTACAAAGCAAAATAATACCATCCATCATATCACATCGCATCATCTGCTTCCGCAATAAGAAAAGAAGGAGAGAATTAGAAATAGAGTAAGTATCCCGTCGAGAATACAGAGTGCAGTGTGCGTGTGTGGGTCGGCACGTATGCCTACATGCGGGTGCGCGTATACATTCTTCGCACTGCCCTCAACTCGCATTCGTTTTCTTCGTGCTTACCCTTCCCCTTGCTCCTCTGGACTCGTTCCCTCGCTCCCTCGCGTGTCCGTGCGCTCATGCTCCTTCTCTGTCTTCCTGCCCGCGAGTTCTTGCGGGCAGGTCTCTTTTCAATCACCCCTTTTTCTTTTGAAGAGTGACAATGGCTCGTGCGCAAGGAACGCCGAAAGGGGGACACCACACCGGTAGCAGCTTTGTCGACGTTTTTGCATGCAAATGACGTGTGTGCAGTGCGAAAGTGTGTCTTTGGGTGGAAAATAAAAAGAAGGAAGTACGCCGCGAGGGCTCCTGTACTTGGCAAAGGCTTTTTTTCTCCGCGATAGCGTTTCGGTGCCCGTAAGGGTTTGCATAGCGGTTTCCTCTTCTTTTATTTCTCTCTCTTTTTTTTTTATATTTTTTTTTTTATTTTTTTTTTTTTTTCAGCTAACGGCACTCTCGCGTATCCCCTCCCTTTCGCCCTCTCGCTGCCCTCTTTGCTCCGTGACCCTCTCAGAAAATTGCAATTTATAGGGATATTATTTTCGATTCAAGCTTTCTTAATTAGAGCTTCCTTTTCTTCATTATCAATCTCCTTCTCCCTCTTCTCCTCCACCACCTTCTCCTCCTCCTCCTCCTCATCCTCCTCTTCATCCTTCTTCTCTTAATCACTACATTTTTCTCATATTTTCTCTTATATTTTTATATTTAAGATGCTGGGAAATAATTGCAGCTCCATGTGAAGGCATTAAATATTTCTCTTTCGTTCTATCTACATTAAGTCATTCATTTAAATGTTGGCATCCAGTTGAATAAAACGTCGGCAGAATATTTATAATATTCGTAACAATTAACAATAAGACGTAGTCCGGGGCTCTGGGATTGTAAATTTTTATGTTGCTCGTGGTTATATAATATTTCGTGAATTAATGGTCAAGGTAAATAAGATAGAGGACACTTTCAAAAGATAACGTGAAAAGAAACTGTGATTTACTTTTACACGAATCTCACGAGATTAAATGAATTTTATAAAGGCGCTTTAACTTTCTAAACTGTAAATATTTTATAAGAGCAAGTGCATTGTGTTTGTAAATTAACAATTATTTATTCATGTGGAGAGTCTGACTGTATTATCTTTAAAGAAATAAGAAAATGTAAAGAAGTTTATTCATTCACTTACTCGATCATTTATTCATTAATTAATATTTAGAAATTTCCTTTAATTTAAGGCCCATGAATTTACTATGTAATTAATGTAATGTATAAGGCATATGTGGATAAATGGTAAATTATGCCGAGTCGGTTGATATAATTATAAAAGTACAATCAAGATTTAAAACAATTTGAGAAAATTAGCGAAAGGTGCAGAAAAAAGAAATCTATATGCCAGATACATTTGCATTACATTTATCGTTCGAGTTCCAGATCACGCACACACACACACACACACGCACGCGCACACACACGGACACACGCACACGAAGTCATGCGTTGGTCATGAAAAATATCACATGGCGTATTATATAAAAGTAGCCTTTTGCCTCGGGAGGACAATGCAATGATCCTTATGCCATTTTAGATCCTTTATGTATGCGCGCGCGCGCGCGCGCGCGCGAGCAATGCAGGCATAAATTTTTATGGATCACGATAACTGCAGGTGCAGCACAAAGTAATCGCGCCTGTCGAGCGTTCGCAACATAATTACCAAGTCAGTGTACGAGATTTTAATAAAATTAAATCATACGCTAAAAACAAATGAAATATTGTCAAATGAAATTGAATGAGACGGAGCTACTACTTAACGGAAAATTTTGTAGGCTTAATTTAATAGAGGCTGCATTACGGATCTACCCGGGCAGATTATAATCAGTCCTATTCGATTAAAAAGTAGTAAAAGCGCGAGATGAATAAGACGAGAGTTAGAAGGTAGGTGACGGGGGAGAATTTTATAAATTTTGCGATAAAAAATAAAACGTATATGAAGCAAAAAGGCAACGGCAGTGCCTAGCGACGTAATCGGCCAACCACGCCGACCTCGGCGCTCGTTGATATTTTCAAATATTGGATATCAAGTCGCGTAAGCGCCTCGTCTTCGGACAAAAGCCAATATGCGTGGCTCATCCGGAGGAAGGAAGCCCGAGGTCCAAGGCATTGTATCGCGGGCGCAGCCACGCACATGCGCCGTTGACCGCAGCAGCGGTAGCCCGGAGTCCATAACCGAACTCTCGCTCGCTCTCGAAAAGTAGGTGATCCCCTCGCCAGACGATTTTACGAGGTGCCCACGTAGCCGACAAACACGGACAAGAGAATTTACCGCTACGCGATGAGTGAAAGTGACTCTCCCACGCCGCGACATCCTAGTTCTAGCTTCTATCCCCCTATTCCTTTGACTCCCTCCCTCCTTCCCGCCCCGCCATCGCAAACCCATTCGACAAACCATACTCCCACTCCCACCACTCTCGGCCGTGCTTCGCCCATTTATATACAAGCCCGCACGCACGCACGCACGCACGCACGCACGCACCGCAATGAGAGAGATAGATAGATAGATAGATAGATAGATAGATAGATAGATAGATAGATAGATAGATAGATAGATAGATAGATAGATAGATAGATAGAGAGAGAGAGAGATAGATAGAGAGAGAGATAAAGAGAGAGATAAAGAGAGAGAGAGAGAGAGAGAGAGAGAGGACACACGTCCATGTCTCCGTAGCGCGGCTTACTACGGTATTATAATGGCTTTTTCTCTTTTAGCTCGGCTCTTCAATATACGCCGCTGCGTCACTTCACTCAAACGACCGTTGTTTTTGTCGCGTTCGTCGTGCTTTGTTTATCATTGGCTCCTTTTCTTTTGTGCGCGACGTGTTTTTTTCGACTTTCCGTACGATGGACAGGTCGCGCGAGACTATCGAAATGCAGCTTGCAGAGCGACGCGCGGCGACATTCCTCCTTCTGTAGTTTTTGCTTTTGCATTTGGAGAAATAATAGCGCGGGCATGTGCGTCGCTGCGTGGCAGATTATCAGACTTTAATGCAACGTTAAAATGTCTCTCGATGCACCTCGAAGGCAAACACAAAAAGGAATTATTATGCATAAGAATAACTATAATTCGGGATTTTCGCGGCCCGATGACAAATTTACTCACTTCGCGATGAACTCGATTAACCCTCATCTACAATCTGAATAAATATATAAATATCTTTGAGACATCGTTTTTCGTTCATAGTTGAGATAACAAAAACAAAACAAAAACAAAAAAATAAATAAATAAGGGGAAAGAAAAAATGTTAAAATATCAAGTATAATGTGGATAATGCCGATATTTGTTTTTGGTATATGTTTTTTGTTCATAAGTGCAATTGTTTAAAAGTAAAGTTATATAAATGTATATGTTGCACAATAATAATAATTATCCCAACTTTCCTCCCAAAAATGTATATTCCATTTTTTGGCCCATTTATTGCCCATCGTCAATGGCAGTGGCAATTTATCGATCTCTATTTGGTAAGAATGGCGTTGACGAGATGATAATCGTTCAATTATTTCATTGTATCGTCATATGATCGTCAGCACAATGGACATTCGCATTACCATCAATGCCATTACAAATATATACATGTACATATATATTAATATATTCAATTTATATAGTCGATAAGTGTGTGAGCGCATCGTAGTGTAAGATTGCTCTTTAAATCTAAAGGTAAACTGTAATAAGAAATTATGGCATTACGAAAGATGATTAACGAGGCTGTTAAACAACAATGATTAAGGCAGATAGATAGGAAGAAATTTTCGGGACATTAATTCGTAAGAAACGATTGCACGATGATTAAACATCCGTGCGCCGATCCTTTATTATTCATTAAGATATCCTGGGTAAACTCGCATTAAATTTCATGGGATCCGTGTAATTACGATCGAAATCGTTAATTATTCCTCCTTCTTCCCATCACGGTATAAAGTTACGAGCGAGCCCACGTTCTCTTACGCGCACGCGCATTTCCCCGATGCACGCACGGGCAAAGTCGAGTGGATCCAGTCTGATTGCGTCAAAGGAGAATAGAAAGTGCTTTGCGAGTTCAGCAGTCGCGACGCTTCCGACTTCTGGCGTCGCGTCAATGCCGACGCTTAGATTTTTCCCTTTCGACGCCTGAGTGCCACTTAGACCTTCTCTCACTCAATGTGCTTCCGGCTTTAGCGATTTAATAGCCGGCTCGAGCTTTCGGCCGGCTGACCCGTTCGGCCGGGTGTGCTTTAGCACGAGCTAAAGTGGCAACAAGCAAAAGGTGAGAATGGAATGCACGTTACAACGACTGCTGGAATAAAGGACTCGACACGACGACACTTTCAATGATGATGCTTACATGAATTTCCCAAGGATTTCAGTTAATATCGAAGCTCCCAATCACCGAGCCACTTAAAGCTCTCTCCAAGGATCAATGCCCTTTCCCATTTTATGTCATTTCCCTGTACTTACGTTTCCTCACTATGTCCTCCAAAGCCCACGGAATGCTTAACAAACGCGCACATAAAAATTACTCGCGGACGTTGTTAAATATGTATTTTGCCAGTATTTCGTAGTAAATGTAATGTCGAGCTCGGACATATTATGACAGTGCACTTCCTCGTCTCAAAGCTGTCATTCTGCGTCAATTAATGTAATTTAATCATTTAAGCGGCTATTAATGTTATTTCGTGAGTAAGATTATGCGGTTAGAATATTTGTAATAGTCGGGCGAGTAATTTTCCTTTCGTGCGTTCAGCTTGCTTTTCCTTTGCATTCAAATTTTTCCCAGAAAAATGATTGCTTTGACCTCTCTTGGAGAATTAGCTTTTGTAATTGTTGTTTCCCGTTCGGTGAAAGAAGAAAGGAGAGAAATTTTAGATGCTAAATGACTAGACGAGTTTCATTGTTTCGAAAGTGGCATCCTTAATTATAGATTATTCAATTGTGAGGCGAATAGTCGAAAATTGATTCACCTGAACTCGCTTGCCTTTATTAAGACGTATCTTATTATATTTCTTCACTCACTTTATTCGAGACAACTACGTGAAAGGTTTTTTCTTCTTCATTATTATTATTATTATTATTATTATTATTATTATTATTATTATTATTATTATTATTATTATTGATACTCTGTGCCGCAATCCACTAAGATCTAAAGTGTGTTTTCGTGAAAAGTCTTTTTTTTCTTCTATTTTTTTCTTTTTAAACTTCTTATTACCTAATTTATCTAATTATCGGTTAAAAGAAAGAAAATTTTCATCAACCACTGCATTTTTTTTTTTTTTTTTTTTATTTTTTTTTTTTTTTTTTTTTTTTGGATCGAATCGATTTTCGACCATTTCTTGAATCAACGTGCCAATTACATAAGCCACTCAACAGTATTTATTTAGAATCTTTGCTTGTGAAAAGCGAGAAAGGAGTCACGAAAAGTATTCTGTCGAGTTGTCGATCAATCATCAATTGTGTATACAAAATCCACGCCTTCTCCTCCTCCTCCTCCTCCTCCTCCTCATCCTCGTCATTAGTTAATCGCCATTTTTAAAAGCAAACTTACTAATCACGGGATACATGACATAACGGTTCGCGTATAAATCTCCAGCCTAAGCCTGAAACTGGATCAGAAAATTTTACATAAACTACCGGTTACGCAGTAGCCGCGTTGCGAAGAAGGAAGTAGGAAAAAAAAGAGGCCCGAGGAAGCAGTAGTAACGGTGATTACGGCGAGACACTCGACTGCAGAGGCCACGAGCGAATCTCGTATTCGAGATGACGGGAAAAGAGAAAGGAAAGAGAAAGAGAGAGTAAGAAGGACGGAGAAGCCGAGCGAGTCTCCCTTTCCTCGCGCCGGCGAAAGAGACGGAGATACCGTGTCGCGAAGTGAGAGTCAGTGGTGCGCGAGGGGACGTTGAACTTTCGCAGTGAAAGTTTCTATTATACCATTGGCCTTACCTTACTTTTCCTACCGGTCGAGAACACGAGGTTTCTAGTTGCCGTGTTGTGTCATAAGATACCGCGGATCGACCACATTACTTTTCGCCTATGCTCAACCTCCCGCCGTTTATCGCTCGTGGATTCTCGTACTTTTAGTGGTGCACGATATGCGGTTCAACGACGACGGAGAACGTACGATTTTTTCCTCTCGTGCCTTTCTCTCGAACGAATATCGCTCGGCGGCGACGCCACGATTGCGATCGGCTGGGACCGAAGCAAGCGACGACGAGTCGTTTGTTTATCCTGAGGAGGATAGTTGCGAACGTGGCTGGCCGACGTTATCACAAATTATCGGGAAACCCGGTGCTGTGACGTTGAAAAAAAAAAAAAAAAAAAAATATATATATATATATACATGTTTATATTTATAATTTGCCACTTTATCACTATTGGCAGGTTCATTAACGCGTTAAGTTTTCGTCTTTAACTTCACGGCTATTAACAAAGCCAAGGTCTTTGAAAATTGAAAATTCCATTTATATGCAAATTTAACCGAATGCCAAAAATTTATATAAACCCCATCGATGAGTTTTATAAATAGAAAATTTATAAGATATGATGTTAAATTGAAGATGTTTTAAGTGCAACGACTAGATACAAAAACCAACTCTTCCTCATATTCGGAAATCACTCTTTTCATTTTCGTTTACTTAATTTGCACTTGCGATATTTTTTTAATTATAACCGAGTGAGACGTATAATTAATAAAGAGAGAGAGAGAGACATTTTTCGATAATAAAGTTATGCTGCACATTGCCTTACCTATCATTATACGCTAGTAAGAATGCACGTATGTTAATTTATATAATTAAAGTTATATATAATAATAAATATATTGCAAGTACTATGGATTTACGAGTACATTAATTTAAATCTAATCGACTAACTTTCCTTATTCTTATTATTATTGTCGTTATTATTGTTGATGTTATTGTTATTGTAATTATTATTATGGAAATATTTTCCTAACCTCTTTATAGCTGTGGTTGTAATAATCAAAATAATCATAACGAGTACACCATCAACAGTAGCTGCACCACTACTTCTAATACTAATAATAATAACAATAACAACAACAATAACAATAACAATAACAATAATAGGAGTGACAGAAACGATTAGATAAATCAATTTAATCTTAAGAAAAGTATTTGAAATATGTTAGATAATTTTAAATTAAATTATTCATACGACGATACGAACCTCTCAAAAGTTTTATGACCTTTTAATTTTCAGAATAAGAATTCTAATTATATTTGTTAATGTCAATTAATCACAAGATATTTGCCAATTATTTTAATAAATCAACTGCGTGGCTCGATGATATCAAGAAGCAATACGGTTTGGTCTAGTTTTTCTGATTATAATTAAATATATGCAATTCTTAAAGTTTACAATTCGATTTTGTTGCTGCACGGCTACAAAAGTCTGACTGGCGACCTTTCAAGGTATTAAACATCAAATAATGATTAGAGGCGAAGAAATATTGTAATTCAGTGTCGTTGAGATTTAAACCATTGCCGGTCTTTCTCGCAATCGGTATATATTAATGCTTTCAACCTCATCACAAACTCGTTATCCAATCTTTTTCATTCAATTTGTAAAATTAGTTGGATGGCGGTGCAAGCTCGCCAAGTCAAAATTAGGATTCTGTCTATCTTGCAAATACGCCTCCCCTCACTCCACCCCTCCCATATGAAATAAAATGTTTGAGACGAGCGATCGCTCGAAGCAGCATCGCTTCAGCCACTTGCCGAGTAATTCCACGACTCGCAAGGCCCGATAGCCAGAGTCGGGCCCACCTCGGCTTATCGTGGCGATGTTCCTCGGGTGAGTCGCGGGAGCCTGGACTCGGCTCCACCACCTGCCCGACACCGCGCAAACGCGGCTGGCAGCCAGTTGGCAATTGCGATTCGCAATTAGCGGAGCGTGCATTTGTGAAATCGTGGCTCGGTGTCATTGACCCGAAGGCCGCGAGTCCCGCGGCGTCCCGAGCGCAAAAGCGCCGAGGGAGTCATTAGCCTCCGGACGAGCCGACGATGGCGTCGTTTGGCCAACCGGTGGGTCTACCCCCTCCCCCCAAATCCAATAGCCAATAGCCGATTTGGCTCTACGCTAAAATGTACTTCGCTCCGCGGATCATTTACTCCTTTGCTCAATAAATTGGCCCATCGAAAGTGTTGCACTAGGAAGGCTCGGGCTCTCGTCCGAACAACATTGACGAATTTCGCTGTAGTTTTGGCGTCTGCTGTATCTGATACGATTTCTACTAAATATCGATTATTCGATGAATCGAGCCAATGACATTTTTCATATTTGCACGTTCGTTTAATTAGAGACGTAAGTTGTGCGATCGATATTTTTGCGTCGTTTAATAAGAAATATAATAAATAGATTAATGTATGCCATTGCGTGTGTTATTTAGGTCGGCAATTTGTAACTGCTAATGTTGGTATTTGTAACGCTACGACGAGATGTAAAATCTTTACCATTCTACACATAAAGAGGGAAAATTTTAATTTTCCATCCAGCACGGATCGCTACTAATATATTACCTCGCATTTGCATACTGCACAGTGGAAATGAATTTTCAATGGTTTAATAATATTTTACGCGTTATGCGTTAAAAATGTCGCGCGCGCATCGACGAGAAATACCAATGCTGAATTACTTAACACTATATATGACAATTCTGGATTAAAGCTTAGTATCTAAAAATGATACTACAGCCAAGTTGTCAAAACAACGCTGCTTGTTTTTATTCACTCGCCTCTGTTGTATTTGCACCGGGTCTAAGACTTCACGTGGCGTGGATGAATATGCATGGGAAGTAGACGAGGCTCGAAAACAATTCAATACATTGGAATTTAGGCTGCTCCAATGGAGCTAAATCTTAAGGAAAACGAAGGCAAAAACATTCATTTCACTTTCATTAACTGTTAAAATCACGTCCGTGGAGAGAAAACGATCGGTAACGTTGGTGTGACGCAGCGTCGACAGTATCACTGAACGCGCATGCACACGCGCACGAATGCGAGCGTGTATGGCCAAGACGCGCACGTAGTACGTTCGCGGGCCATATTATGCATACGGGCTTTTTCCACCACACCAATGCATTCACAAGTGCATTCGCATCGCACGCACGCACGCACGCACGCTCGTTGCACGTAGGCATGGAAAATCGTGGCGACTCTAGGGTCGGCGTGGAGAGGCGTTTGAGGAGTTATCGGGGTAGATTCTCTGGTGTCGGGAGAAGGAGAGAGATCGATGCTGAGGTCGTTGTTAGTTGCAGGCTGAGCGATAGACGACGGCCTCGGAATAATGATGGAGTAAAAAGTCGTACCTAGGTGTCGGCCGTGCAGCACACTCATCTTGGCGCACATCATGTGTCACGTAGCTTATGTAAAAAGCTCTTGTGGGCGCAGCGCCGGCGCCAGTCTCCCCTGTGGATGCTCTGGAGCTCGACGGAGTGCAGCGGGGAATCGCACTCGCGCGCGCGCGCGCGCGCACGGCTCTCGCGGTGCTCACTCGGTTCGGCGTTGGCAACGCGGCCCGAAAAGTACCGTACGCGCAGGAGGCTCGGTGCCGAGTGAAGGCGCGGGCGCCCACCGCTTTTTCGGCGGCCCCGGGCCACGCTCTTGCTCTCCTATGCCGAGCGAGAGCCTGGTAGAGCGAGAGAGCCCGAGATACTGTGCCAGATAGAGCGAGAGCGAGAGCGAGACGCAGTGCGGCCCCGGGTTGCGGTGAGGCGAGGGGCTGGTGGTGGCGGTTAAGGAGGAGGAGGAGGAGGAGGAGGAGAAGGAGAAGGAGGAGGATGCCAGCGGGTTGCGGTGAGGCGAGGGTCTGGTGGTGGCGGTGGAGGAGGAGGAGGAGGAGGAGGAGGCATACACCGGTGACCTCGATACCCGCGTGCGCGCGCCCGTGTGCGTCGTGGCCCCGTCAATGCCGAAAAGCCGAGCTCGCACGCGGAACTTTCACTCTTCGACTCTCTTCCTCTCTTCTACGGCTCCGACTTCGTGT
Organism: Ceratosolen solmsi marchali; assembly: GCF_000503995.2. Taxonomy (NCBI): domain Eukaryota; kingdom Metazoa; phylum Arthropoda; class Insecta; order Hymenoptera; family Agaonidae; genus Ceratosolen; species Ceratosolen solmsi. The sequence continues at coordinate 3,147,695 of NW_011948431.1, read as the reverse complement.
CTTCGCTTCGTCCTCTCCCTCCTTATCTCCTTTTTGCGTTAGAGCGCGCGGAGGTACGGGCGAGGCTACGCTACGGCCCCTTTCGACTCGGCCGAGCCCTTTCGGGAGTTGGCGCGATCGAGCGACGGGGGCAGTGGTCGACTCCTTGACTCCTCGGTACAGAGCCGGATCGTGGCTCGTTCGCGGCCGCGATCAACCCCGGCCGCCGTTAATATCGCCCGGGGCCTATTTATAGGCCGGGAACGGCTATAATAAGAGCCGGCCGATGCACAGGGCCGCGATTCGGCTGAGGCCGCCCCCGAGTGGCGCCATTGTCACGTTGGGGTAGGAGGGCCGCGCGGACGCCGCTCCCCGCGAACAAAGTCGGCCGAAGGTCGCGCCTCGGACGGGCCTCCTCCAGCTCCGAAAGTAAAAGTACACCGAAGCCCTCGTCTTCTTGGGAGCGGGAGTCGCTCTACGCGCGCGGCCCGACTCCTCTCCCGGTGTCCCACTGCGTTGCGTAATAGCGCATCCGGCGCGCGCGTTCCCATTTATATCCGTCGCGCCGCCGTCACCGTCGCTTTCGCGCCCGAGTCGCGCTGTGAAAGTGCGACGATACTTCGGCGCTTCTCTCGATTATTCCTCCGAGCCTCCTCGGAGTCTCGATGGACTCTTGGCGAGGCCGATCCTCCCGGAGGCTCCGAGCCCGGTTCTCGCGCCCGGCCCGACCATCCTCCGGACAACGAGACTCCCTCTCGTCCTCCGCGTGCTCACTGGACACCTCGCAAGGAGCACTCCTTATTTCCTCGCACTTAACCGTCGGAGACTCCCCGGCTCTCCCTTCGCTCTCCACGAACTCTAGCGAACGGGTAGCTTCTGTCTCTAGAGGACGCGCCTCCGCCTTAGCTCTCGCGTGTCACTGCTCGCGCTAGTCGCGAGTATCTCTAAGCTCGACTGCACCGTCACCGTTCGTTCAGCCTCTTCTCCACCTCCTTCTTCGACCCCACCTCCTCCGCCTCCACCTTCTCCTACCCCATCTCCACCACCTCCTCTTTCACCCTCCCTCCGTGATCACGTCTCTCTCTCTCTCTCTCTTTCTCTGTATCTGTTTATCTATGTATCTATATCACTCTATATATATATTTCTCTCTCTCTCTCTCTCTCTCTCTCTCTCTCTCTTTCTCTCTCTTTCTCTCTCTCTGCAACATTCGTTGGTTGCTTCGTGTACGTACGTATGTTGGTATATATACGAACGAGCGAGCGAGCGAGCGGTCGGCCCTGGCATACTTACTAATGTCAATCACACCGGCAGGCATGCACTTCTCTACGTATAGGATTCATACATATTGTGTACTTGACACGCGCGCGCACAAACGCACGCATACACATGGGCGCCGCGAGGCATACGGGCGCAAAAGCAGCGTTGTAATGCCTTGCGTTTATCGTCTATGCGCGCGGCAATCGGTTGGACGTGCGCGCGCCGCTCGATGCGTAATCGCTCGTGTTTACAACGTTCACGATCGTCATCGGTGTGTGTGTGTGTGTGTGGGGGGGGTGGTTATGTTGGTCGGCGCGGGCGGTTGGGGGAGGGTGAAAGTGAGGACGGCGGCGAGGGCGAGGGTGGGGTCGCGGGTGTCTAGGAAGAGGGGGAGGAGGCGAGCGCCCGTTAGGCGCGTTCGAAAATGGCGGGCTCGCGAGTGCTCCTGCGCATTGCGGCCCTGAACCTTCGGCTTTAGTCCAATGCTCGTCCTTAACCCTCTACTCGCGCGCCGCTCGCGATGCACTCGGCGACTATTATCGACCTCTCTCATTTTCAACGTCTCTGAGCTTCTCCTTGCGATGCACGTCGTCGACGGAGCGATTTCTATGCGATCGATCGATGACACGCGACGAGGGTAAGATTAATGATATATCGATCATAAGATTACACAATTGTCCACATCAAATTCTGTATTTTCAATTAGCACTACATCCCCTTGTCTCTTACCTCGCAAGTTTATTCTCGCGAGTTTTATGTACAATTTTGCCGAAAATAGGCGATAAAATTTGCGCAATCGCTGCCTTACGTTCCGTAATCGCGTAAATAAACGATCGATAGCACTATTATCTGTTTAATAATTGCATTCCTTTAAAATTATTTCTCACAGGCGAAAGGCGCGTCTTTATTTTATTTAAAATTTTTTTCTTTTCTTTTTCTTCCTTCTTTCTTACTCTTTTCTCTTCTTCCATTTTCTCTTCACAGACACACACACACACACACACACGCGCACACACGCACTCTCTCTCTCTCTCTCTCTCTCTCTCTCTCTCTCTAAGTCTCTCTCTAAGTCTTTCTCTCTCTAAGTCTCTCTCTTTTTTTATTCATCTTGTCAGCATGATTACGTTGTTTGGCCAGTGAGATAAGAAAGCCACATAAAATAATAACCTTTGTAAATAGCCATGACTGCATCGTTTAAGATACATCGGTAGATACATTTATAATTACAGCGTATAATTCAGGTGATGGTGAAATATGTATTTATTTAAGTATGCTTCATCCGGTTATAATGGTTAAATAATGGCGCGACAATGGCCAACATAATCTTCATTAATTTTACGGAAGTGAGCGTCAGGCGCTCGCACAAACGTTTTTCTTCATCTTCTTCTTCTGCATCATCATCGTCTTCTTCTTGCTATTCAATGTCGTCTAGAGAAAAGGGGCAATGGATCACATCGACTCGATCCTGCGATTATCGACTCCCACGGATAAAGCGCACAGGCTCAACACGAAAACTATTAAAATCATAATAGAATTCGTCTTGATCGGATATCCGAGGTATCGGGAAATACAGATAAACCGGCCGAGGAACGAGTAGCTCGTAGAGACAGAGTGAAACGGATGATACCACCGCGGTGGGCGCGGGATGAAAGATCGTTGATAAATGAGCGGCCGAGTAATTCTTGTGCTTTCTTTCACGACGGGCCATCGGATCTCCCTCGGCGCTTTCGCAAAGCCAAGCGGATGGCTCCATTAAAATTGGCGCACGGCACTCGCCCGAATAATCGGCGCCGGATGCGCGGCTCCGCTCGCCTGATTTATCACCTGATTCATCTCGCCGAATTGGAAGTACGCGCTTCAGCTTCCTCACCGTGTCAACGAGAACGCGCTCTAAGAGACCTAATTCGCGAGGCCGCCATTACGGGGATGCAAAAGTCGGTGCTACTCGCAAAGGAGAGCTCGCGTTCGATGTACTAGGGTTCACTAGCTGCTTGCGCAACTCTACTGCTCGCCATGACGACTTGATTATTAATAGCGAGCACTGACCAAGGAATTCTCGTAATTTGGATTTAAATACGGAGGGCTGGGTTTATAAAAGGCATAAATACCGCGCGTCAAAATTGTAGTTCAATTTATCTAAATATATCGAATATCGTCGTTGGCTTAACCAGGGCGTCGTCGCTTCGACGCATTAAACTTCTTTCAAGTGAATGAAAAGACACGCTTGAAATAGCGTTAATGAGTGTGACGCTTGAAAAGAATGGAAAGCATGTCGTTTTGATGTGGAGCGGAATTGTAACGCCGAGTGCGGTGTTACGTATAACGTATAAGCGAGAAAATAGATGGGCAAGTAAAAATTTGTTGCTAATTGCAGTGCGAGGAGTCGCTTAGACGAGTTATTTTTAATAAAATATTCAACGGTACTGCTAACCGCAGCGGGGGATCGGCATTATTTGGAATATTCACACCTTGACTAGATGAGAAAATGTTGCGCACCGTTATGTGCGAGGAGGCCCTCTTCAAACGGCCATTCAAACGGAAAATTATGCTAATGAGGCCCGCGTGTAATGGAGCCTGGGACATTCGTCCCGGGATTCAAGTCAATGGGGCACGGACGAATGGATGACGGAAATACAAAGAGTGGAAACACCGTGGTCCCTCCCGCTTGATCTAGAAAGCGCGGAAAATTATATAGGGGGAGCGCCGGATTTTCCGGAGATTCATCACCGTCGCGGACAAGCCGAGGGTCTGTGGTCAACGATGCGACGAGGCCGCGTGTTCGTGAGAGCGATCGACCTTGGCGAGAGTAGCCGTCGGAGTAAAAAAAAAAGAAAAAAAACTAAGGAAGAAGAACGCGTACTCGAGGAAATAGAGAAGGAGCGTTCGTCACAAGGAGGTGTAAGGGCGTAAAGGAGCAAGAGTGATTGGGGGGGGGGGGGGGGGGGGGGGGGGGGAGGGAGGAGTAAGGGCAGGGAGATTCAGGGCTGACGATATTGCACTCGCGCGTCTATTAATCGGCTAGAGCCGCTCGCTCTTTCTCTTTCTCTTGCGAATGGCTTGGACGGGTGATGCTGTGACTCCAATTGGAATGTATCGTTCGTTGTCCGGGAGCTCGGGCGACGAAATTCTTCCGCCGCCTTTGGCACGCGAGATGGCGATGCGCGCTTATTGGGATTCGCTATCGCTACTTCGCTGTCAAGATTTTGCTCAAACTGCGCCGTTCTCTCGTTGTGCGCATCAGCTGTACGCGGCTTGCAATGAAAAACGGCCATTTTTATCAACAAATTGTATAAGCTTCTACTTTTTTTTTTCTTTATAAAGTTAACTTGCGGATCGGTGGTGAATTTGATGATCGGGATAATGGTGAGGGTGATGATTAGAGGGGGGGGGGGGTTAGAGCTCGAGACAAATCGTCTCGGACTACGAAAGGCAATAATTTAACTCACGAATAAATAGTTAAGAAGTGTGAACTAAATCATTCATCATAATTAGATGGGATATTCCTTGAGAGCATGCTAATTCCACGAGGTAAATAAAAACTATCATCCTTCAATACAATGATGTCATCTGATATCTTTGGTGAACTTGATTTCACTTTATAATATACGAAGTTCCTGGGACAGTGTGTGTAAAGGTAGTTTCACGTTACGGCGTACGCGAATAACTAAAGCCTTTCCTAAATCTATGAATTTTGAAAGCGAACGCGTGATGATAAAGAGGCCTAATTTTTATTCAGTTTAACATAAAAATATTGAAATACAGGCTTTTCAATTAATAATCGGCAATAAATAAGGAAAGGCATTTTCAAAACATCGTCCAAACGAACGATAATTGATAAATTGTTAGGCCATTGAGATTTGTAAGTGCATTGACAGCTTAAACATAATCATGCGTCGATGTATATTAAGTTGAATTCAACATTACCTGGAATGTCGATTAATATTTAATAAATATACGGGGGCATAAGCATAAGCGCCAAAGGAAACAATTAAGCTTCGGTAAACTTTGTATTTAAAAAAGTAGTTGGCATAATTTTAATAAACGGCAGCTAACGGTAATAAATTAGCGTTTAGCGCTTGTTTAACAAAAGTGTTGATAAAAAGAATTAATATTCACGGGCGAATAATAAATTTAAAGTTTCCTAACAGTCTGATTAATAATTAGCTTAACCGTGTCGCCTTTGCGCGATAAAAGTTTACAGCTCGTTGTCGTGGAAGTTCAGAATCTCTCGGACGTTTCCTTAAAAAAAAAAAAAAGAAAAGAAAAACAAAACAAAAAGGAAAAGAATAGAAAAGAAAGCAAAAAAGAAAGAAAAGAAAGGAAAAAGGAGAAAAACAAAACAAGAAAAAAGAAAGAAAGAAAGAAGAAAAAAAGAAATAAAATAAAAAAAGAAATAAAAAAAAATAAAACAAGAAAACAAAAAATGAAAGAAGGGAGAATGAGTAAATAAACACGTATGCACCAATGATGTAAGACTCGAGTTTTTTTCTTTTTATTCTTCGATCCTTCTCCTTTATACGTAAAACTTTAGAATCCATCGAGTGAGTTTCACGGTCAACAGAGAAAAATAAAGAAGATTCTTCCCATCGACCTTACATAATTACAAGCAGTCTTTGAATAAATATTCCATTAGCAGCCAGCGAAATTATTCTTCAAAACATCCCAATATACCGGTGTTGGCGCGTGTCAAGGTCGAACGCACGAGTGAGATCATTAGGGAAGTGCATGGGCCAATAATTTATGTGCCCGCTGGATCTTTTTTTTTTCCCTAAAGTCCTCATCCAGCCGCGTTTCCGATAGACTCTCATTCTCTTTTCGACGCTCAGTCTCCTAAAGGTCTCCTTATTTACGATATTCCGTGCGTCCTTAATGGATTGTCGGGAGCCCCCGATGTTCAAAGCCGCATATACAGCGTGGATTTTGAGGCAAATTTTTTTCTCTCCTTCCTTTCCTTTTTCTTTTTTTCTTTTTTTCTTTTTTTCTTTTTTCTTTTCGTGAGAAGCCATTTAATTTTAATGGCGAGCCTTATTGCACTTGCAGCACCCGAGTTCGTTTTCAGGGAGATTCAGTGAAGCCATTGCTTTCACTGGTCGCATTCCCTATTTATCTTACAATTGGCGATCACGTGTGTGTGTGTGCGTGTGCGTGTGCGTGTGCGTGTGTGTGTGTGTTGCGTATGTATATCTTATTGCCAGCCGAGCATTTATTTTAGGCTCTCATTGGCATTTTATCCGTTTGTTAAATGCATAATTAGTAGTTCTAGTATTAAGGCGTATTAAGGCATACGATAAAAATAGCCTCCGATCGAAAACGATCGAATGGACGTTCCTCTTCTCATCGATATTATTGCTTGAATTCGAATTAACCGTAGCGTATCATTTTCGTAAAAGTAGTTTTAAACATTGGAATTAAAAAGCCAATCCTATTTATATTCATACGGTGTTTCGTAAAGATTTTCGTAAAGACCATTAAAATAGAAGTGTTATTAATTGTCCATATATATATATATATATATATATATATATATATATATATATATATAATTAAAATACTGGCAGTGTTTCCCGTAAATTAAAAAAAAAAAAAGTATTGAGATAAGAAATTTTTATAAAATTCTCATTTCTTTTCACAGAAGCACTGAATTGCTTAAAACTGTCGTATACTTGTTTTCCATGAAACAAAAAAAAAAAAAAAAAAAAAAAAAAAAAAAAAAAAAGTCAATGTATTAAATAGCTCTGCACACGTGTGCACACACGCGCTCTTTAACACATTAATTTTCTGCGTATAAATATGTATGCGTAGTAATATTATTAATTGAAATGTCGGGGTATTTGCATTTAACGGTGCCCGCAAGTGGCATACAGATGCGTATTAAAATTGTTTTACAAGCTTTCACTACTACTCGGAGTACCGAAGAAACTCATTTTTTTATTTATCGCTACGTTTAGACAGACACCTATCACCACTACTTGATATTGAGCAACTTGCAGCTCGCTATTAAGAGGTCAGCCCGAACGGTCTATTTTCTCTACTTTAAATCGTATGAATTTATCCAGTCGCGGTGGCAATATCATTACTCACGCAATAGAGCGCAACTCGTTCATTAAGGATAGTAATTTGGTGAGTGTAAGGGCGGAGTTTATTTTCGCGCTCGCAGGTGTACGACGATGAATCCTTCGGTAGAATCTCCAAAGTAGCCAAGACGATTCGGCTAATCGACACCGCTATTTCACGTCCCAAGCGTCACGAGGCGACCAAAGTGCGATAAGAAGACGGGTATGTTACGCGATGTTACGTCGCCCGTCTAACGGAATCCTTAATCAGGCGCTGCTCAGCCGAGGCTCCGGCGGGACGTGCGAAAAAGCATTCTCTAGCGCTCGGCACCAAGTTCGCAAGTAGTAACGGACCATTCGGACGGACGGGCGACGCTTGGCCCGAGGCGTTAGATGCCAGAGTGCCTGCTACGCGGTTGTATTTTTAGTCGGAGATTGGCATAGGTCGCGGGAGTTTGCGTCGCCTCGGCGTTATCTCGCTTCTGCGCACGTGGCCTCTATATAGCCGATCCAGCCGACTATTGTCTCGGTGGCCCGTTCCTTCGCTCCTTCGCGACATCCTCCACTTCGTCGTCCTGGCACTTTATTTCATTTGCCCATCATTGCTTTCGCCCCTTGAGTTTTATGGCGACTGGCGGGAAACATATCTCTTATAACAGCTTGGGCATTGGATGTTTATTCGGCTTTTGGTAAGATTCGCGCGACTGGCTGAATGCAACGAGTCGAGTGATGCTTTTGCGATGCAAGAAAGTTGCGCGATGAAATATTCATGAGTTGACGAAGAAATGTCAAGCCTACGAATACTTAATTTACTATTATTTTATCCAAGATTTTATCGAAATTACTTGACACGTCTCAGCTCACACTTCATACTTGCATATTTAATAAACTTGTACTAGCATTAATTTTTATAAAATACGGGAGTAATTTTTGTTACTGTAATTAAATACATTGCTCGGCCTTCCGTTGCACTCAACAACAATCAAAGTTAATTGTTTATTTCTTCTTCTTTCTTTCTTGTATCATACGATCTTGCTCGTAATCACCAAATTTGATAATAGCTTAAGCCGATTAGATTTTTGATATGTATATCGTAGATGCTGCATAATCACGTTGAGAGATTAAAAAAAAATATGCTTTCCCATAAAAATTGTACGCGAAACGTACTCAACAGTAGCGTACAACGTTACAATTAATTATCATTTAATGGTCAAAAGATATGTATCGGGCACTTTATTTTTAAGAGTCATATTTTCGAATTATACCTTTATCGAATGAAAATAGAAGAAACGAAAAATTCATAAACAAATCGGACGAGGCTTCGTTTAAAGCTGTTAATTCCATAAAAGGATATTCGCGAATGGGAGGCAAAATACGATTATTATTCAATGCAGTTGCCTAAAGCACACAGAGTCGAGCATTTCATCGCATTGCACACCGAGCTCCCGTGATATTCTCTGAAATGTCGATGAGTTTTCGATTATGTAAGGAAAAATCATGAACAACAATAGTTTGTCTCGCAAAGCGGCAACAAAGTCAGGCAAAAATAACCAAGATACTGTTCGTGCCATTCTTCATTTTTGCTTCAATTTTTTATATTCTTATTCCAACAACTTGCTCGCATAACTTACGCCAGAGCAAATAAATATTAGCGTAAAGAGGATCTCGGCAAGGTTGGCTCGACTTCTTACTTGGACCTCGACTAATTACTCTTCCCTCACTCTTTTCCACTATTCTTCTCTTCATACAGCTGCTCGACTCGTTATCCGCGTTCCCCGCGATGAAGGCATTTTCCTCGATTATTTCCGAGCGACAACAGTATTAAGAAACTTACTTAAGCAAATTCAGATCCCTTAAAATTAAATTCAATCTATTTTCATGATGAATAAGAGACTCATAAAAGCCAGACTTACATTACGAAAAGTTATTCCTCGTTTGGTGGATTGTGCCTCTTATCAAAGCGATTAGCCATCGAATTCACGCGAAATCGTTCAACCCGATGTTTAGATCCGATTCTCGAGATCGCCAAGCGCGAGTTTAATGAAAATAGCTCCGACCTGAAAGCGAGTAGGACGTAGCGGAAGTCGCGCGAGCGCGTCAATCGTGACGACGATAATGGCCCATCGCTCGCCTCGCCTTATCGGCGCAAAAATATTCCGCTACGCGAAGCGCGATGCGTTTGCCGTAGATCCGGACCGCGCGAGTCCATAGGCTTTATCGATAAGCAGATAATAGAGATAGCGATAGGCTTACCCCTCATCCGACATCCCTCAGCCCATCGTCCCTTCTCCATCTCCCTCTCCTGGCCTCGCGCAGTAGCATCCGTCTGACTACAGTTTTTTTGCCGGCTGCTTATCTTTACGCATCGAGCACTTGTACATTAGCGCGAATGGCATACATGAATTTGTTCTAAGGATATCGAATCCGGAGTCTGAGGATGATTAACAAGATGTAATGGCAAGATACGTAGAGCATTTTATGTTATAGATATAAATCGTTTTTAGAGAGTCGATAGTTAATGGTAATGAGCTCGTGAAATTTAGTTGGCGATAATTTAATTGAACTTTAAAATATAATGTAAGCATTACGTGCGAGAAAAAAAAAATTGATTGTTATTTGGAACGTATTCATAATAATATAATTAACAGCTATTATTGTTTCACTACACAGCTTTTCAATGTCTAAATAATCATGGAAATATCAAAACATAGCAATAATATTTTATTGCGGTAAAATTATTACTTAAAGGTTTCTCATTGAAATTATTGAATTTCCCATTATATAATTAAACAATCATGATCAATAATAAGATATAAAAACAAAATAATAAGACGATGTCTAAATCTAAAATCGGTATCCCATTTGTAATACGATTATGAATTAAGCGAGGTAGTAGAGTACGTCATAGCGCATTACATCTACATATTTTGGTTATACTTAATAATAATTCAAATATAATAACAATGAATTTTTATTATAAAAGTAAAATAGAATTTCCTCAGATCCTCGAATACGATTTTTAAGTCTGTACAAGCATGGATTAAATTGCATTTCTATTGTTCTAGTCGGATTGACCTAAAATTTTCTGAGTAAGCCATACATATGTACCACATTCGAATTACTATATCGAAAAGTATAAATTATATATTTTTTAACTGATGAAAAATAAAGAGCCCGGTATGCTTGATTGCATATATGCATATTGCAATATACACAATAACGGCTAACCTCGATACTTAGCGCTCGGCCATAATACGCAAAAATTGTCCGACAGTAAGCGTGAACCGCAAGAACGTCGCGTTTCGTCTTGAATGGTCCATTCGATCGGCGAAGGGTGATATATCGCCAAAGTCGCGAGAATCCCGACGAGAACGGAAGGCCAACTTTATTTGCGCTGTATTTTAGACGGGTTGTTGGGAAGGGGGTGGAGTGAAGGCGTGGGGGAGGGGGTGTGTGTGTGTGTGTCAGCATTAAGTTAATCGGATGTCGTCAACTGTCAGGCCGAATTTATATTTTCGTTTACTCGACGCTCGCGCTGACGCGCATCAATTTCAGCGACGGTAGACTTTTATATTGTGTTCTTTTTCTCTCTCTCTCTCTCTCTCTCTCTCTCTCTCTCTCTTTTATATTACGCGTGTATAACGCATGGCGATTGTGCATGGATATGGCTTTTTTGAAAAATTCGTCGATAAGCTAGCGCTAACGAGTGCTTAGGGTCGCACTGTAATACCGTAGCCATTTTTCTCGTATGGAGCTGAAGGTTAAACAATTATCCACTCGTTTTATTATGTTATTTAAACGTCGATCAGGCATGATGAATGCACATGTCGGAGATTATAAGCTAAGGGAAAACTAAGATTAATGACATTTATTTCGTCTTGGTAACTTTTTGTCAGAATGACGCCGGCTCTGTACACAATCCGGTTTAAGTGGAATATCAACTTTTTCATATGCCCCTACCGACTAACCAGCGTTCACTAATATTTCTTACTGAATGATTTTATATAAGAACACGATGATAATATAGATAACTCGTAAAACAATTTATTCACTTTTTAGTAATTACTTATGTTGCTTACGTAGAAGCCTATCTGGATACCTTTACAAAATTCGCGTATCAAGAACGAATGTTTAGACGTGAGCGAAGCATTTTTGGGTGCAACAACATTAAATTAATTTAATTTCGAATATATTTAAAGAACGGATATTGGTTATTAAAGTAATTAAGTTTTTGTTTTTGTTTTGCTTAATTTGATGTTAAAAGGCAAGTCTAAATTAATTTCACAACATTAAAATGTACATTAGATGCTCAAGAATATTTTAATCGTCTTTCAAATGTTTTTATGGACTTAAAAACACTTGTCATAAATTGTCCTTTTTCTTTATAAATTTTTCAATACACAAATTTAAGTTTGTAATATTCTTAATATAATTTTTACTCGTGGGTGGAGCCGTGGGTGCGCGTGCGCGTACAATGAAACGTGCGTATACGTGTCCCCCACCCCCCGGCCATTTACTTAAAAATTCCTACTTAAGTTTAGATAAAGAATGTAAATTATCTTTGTTCTTTTTCACATCTATATCATTTGTATGGCTATAAATATTATCAAATAGAACATCGAATCTGAAATATTCATATTTGTTAAACTGGATTATAATTCATACTTCATTTCACTTCCTCCTTAAGAATAAATAAATTAATAATCGTATCAATGACTTTTTATTATGAATTTTAAGCAATAAAATAGATGATAAATTGAGCTAATAAGGCACAAATGTGACGTCTAGTATTTGATAGTCCTCGCTTATAAAATAACCATCGCCAATATTCATGGCTTTTTAATCGTATTCGAATGAATAATTTTCAATATTCCGTAATGTACTGTTTATCGCCTCAGCGACAAATGTAAATTTTAACGAAGCATTAGGCTTAATGCTTAATGCCTAATTACGTATGCGTAGTGAAGCGATCGCACTTTATGCCCCTGGTCGAATAAACTTATTTTACCATTTATCATTTATCCTCTACCACAAAGATACTTTTTTATCTTAAGGTACCGTATGCACCAATGCCGGAAGATTTAACATTTAACCTCGTGTGTGCTCGACTTTTGGATTGTTGACTCATTGAAAATTGTTGCCCCGATGATACCGACATCTTCGGCATATTATAAACAATAAGATGCCATGGCTTATTTGCATATGCAATGGCAACATTAAAGCCGCAAATCAAATGTAATTCATCTGAGTTTTATAGCCTCGATAAGTAGATGGTTGAGCGAGTAGCTCGCGGTAGCGCACCAATAATCATACGGTCGATCTATCGATTTCCCAAGCGCTCGCTGCAAATGTCTGTATAATAATCTCTACTAGAGAAAATCATACCCGTGGTAGTGCCTATGGGACAGACGCTGTTGCATCAACGTAGTATTCGCTAAAATAGCCGGGAGACTGGCAGGCCCGGCGATGGGAGATAAACTTGGTTTTCCGGGATCTACGTAAGGTGTCGGAGGAAAGGGATGGAGTGCCGTGGCTTTGGAGCGATGTAAACGATCCGCTCGAAATTTGATTTTCATTCAAGCGTTCGGCAGTTGAGTAGCGCATGCGGCAAAAAACAAAAAAATCAAAAAAAAAAAATGTCGGCATTACCGAAGGCTTCGTAGTTATTTTGATGCACTACCGTAAGATTTGCTTGCCTTCTTCAACCAAATTCCAAGTGTTTTATCAGGCAAGTCTATGCGCTTATCTCAAACTCGGCTGCATCTAGGAGCGCCGCATTTCAAAGTCGGATAATATACGTTACAGCACTAATGAAATTGTTTGATGGAAAAATTTTGATGTTTATGGAAGCTTTGGAATAGCTTTTGCGTTACTTAATACAACACACATGGCCTAGCTTAGTGATATCTCGATGCGCAATGTTTTCTTATCGTTAGTAAGTTTTACATTAAACGTATGATTAATGACAATAGAATCATCCAATTAAAGTGAAATTTATTTCACATAATGAGTCATTGCATATTTCTTAGTGGTTGACTAGGAACGAGGTCGTTCTTTTCATTCGATAATTAAAAATACGTACAACCGAATGAATGAATTTTCGGGCACTATGGCAAGATAATAAAATTCGAACGATATTTGAGGAACGATAATTTTGTCTAATAATATAATACTAATAAATTTTTTCATCGAGCGTATAATCGCTTGCATAAATAAATAAACATTGGTTTTTGTTAATATTTATGACTGGCTATTACACTTTATTTCGATATAACGATATTATAAGTCTGTATTTAGATTTTTATCTATGAAATACAATGTTTATGTTCGTACGCCAATGCAGCTACAGTGGTTTTTTTTTTTTTTTTTTTTTTTTTTTTTTTTTTTTTTTTTTTTTTAAATTTGTTAATAAAATTCGAATGGCTCAGCGAAATCGAGATTGTTACTGTGAATTCAAATATCGAAGGTGAAGAAACCAAGTTACCCGACAAATGGCAACATTTGTATTCCCGTATCGGCGCGACTCGATCCAAGATGAAGCCATTGCAAGTACCAAAATCAGAAGACACAAGGCAAAATCAGTGAGTGAGTGACCATCGCGGAAGCGAGTCTCGCCGCTCACTCCAGCCCAAGTTCCAGGATAGCTGGATAAAAGAGAGATGAAAAAATGTGACGACGGGGGTGGGGGCGTGGAGCGAGGCGAATCTGCACCGCCCGTCCTTGTGAATGAAGTTCCTGTAGGTAGTCGATGTCCTTCGCATCGGAATTTGCTTAACGAATTCGCGCGATTTTGGGAGATTTGGAGACAGTAGGCGGCGCATGCGCGACCTAGACCTTACTGAGGTGAGGTTCGGCGATTTGTATGCCATTAAAGTCCGTCACCAGACGACTCTTCTTTTTCTCTTGAGAATCCGTTCTCTACTTCGTACTTTGGAATCACGAATTTTACAACGGACGTACACAAGAGCGACGATATCTTGATTTATAAAACGAATCTGCAACTTCGATGTCCAAGTCGCATTTAATTCGAGCCGTGCGTGTGCTCGTTGATTATTAGATATTTATTGCACAGAAAAGATAATTAAATTCAATGAAACGAATGTTATATTTTATATTGAGAATGAATTTGGTAAACGAACTTGGACGACTGGAATTGTAAGATTTTATCCAACTCCGAATTACTCCGAACCTTCCCCGAGGTAACAGTGAAAAAAATGAAAGCATTGATTATACTGTTGTTATTATCTTTTCATAATGCACCAACTATACATGTTTATATTTGTTTGTTATGAAATATTTCATTAAAAATGTTTTATCGCTAGACTTTTTCATTTATTTCAAAAAAATTTTTTTTTTCCAAAAACACTCTCACCAACAACAATGTACCATTTTAATGACACAACCGAGTTTCTATTATACTTGATTTTAATAACTTTGGCCGTTAAATTTTGATAACTCACAAGATTCTAATCGTTAGACATGCTACATCGAGAACAAAAAAATAATTTAGAAAGGAAAGCTTAAAAAAATCAGTTAATCATTATTCCACAAAGTCTGGTCTCAATTTATCTCTACCTCGGCAATTTCGATTTCGATCTGGAAGAATTACGGCATAATAGAATTAGCTAAAACGAATGTACATGTATTTATTACGCGTTCATTTGATGCAAAAACAAAAACAAAAACAAAAAAAGGAATTGTAGTCTATTTATTTCTGTAGATATAGGCCTTACGTGGCCTATGCGTGTCTTAATTGACGAATTGCTTCGACGCTCTGATTAGCTCTGATTGCACACACACACACACACACACACGAATGCCTGCTTACGTATACGCATGTGTGCATAACCGAAGATCGTGAAAGGAGTGTTTGAATTTTCTGGAGCTGACGTGGGTAAGTTGGCTATTTGAGTGACAAGACGCGATAAAATCTTGTCCATCGGATCAGTATCTCACTTTACGCGATCTAGGGGTCGGGGGAGGAAATAATCGCGTTCTTTCTTTTAATTTTTGTCTTTCTTCAAAATATAATTTCTAAAATATTGGAAGGTTTTGTACAAAACGAACTTTTATCTTTTATCTTTTTTTTTTTTTTTTTTTTTTTTTTTTTTTTTATATAATTGTAATGAAAAATCAATTTTATCGGGACCAGTCAATTTCATTTCCAAATTTATTTCAATTAGAATATCATAAGTTATAGATCATACATTTTTATATTCACATTAATCTACGCTTAATTTGATTAAAAATCATAGGAAAATTTAAAAATTATTCTCCGATCTTGAAAAAGTGTTATAATTTTATTCTCTCTTGTTCAACTATTTATTAATCAATAAAAATAATTAACAGATTTGATAAGTTCGTAAAGAACAAGAAAAATCATTATAAGGTTGTAGAATCCATAAAATTTCAATTCCAATTCTAGTTTACTGATTTATGTTACTTAATATTTTGAAGGATAAAATTAACTTTTTTCAATGAAGTAAAGAATTTTAATTTTTTCTTTTTTTTTTTATTATTTTTCATAAAAATTTCTTGTCATACAATCATTAATAATCTATATGTAGTCATTACAAAATTCAATGTAATCGAGACAAATATTATCGTTTGAAAAACGAGAATGTATCAAGACAGAACACGATCTATTGAAAATTAAAGTACATATGTTTTAGTACGTCTATATATGAAACAATTATTATCAAATAATACATCTATATGGATTTTATCACCTTTGCTTATTTAATTATACAATATAAAAGAAACCAAAATATATTTCTTCATTATATATATATATATATATATATATATATATATATATATACGTATTTATTTATTTATTGTTCCCGGGTTTCATATGATATTGTATAAGATTTGTTTAAGAAAAAGAATATATAAAGTATTTACAAAGGGCTAAGTTGAATTAATTTTTGATAAGTTTAATACTTCATAATCGTAGCAGCCAACGTTAGAAATGACGAGGAATAAAAATTGGTGAAAATCCGTGAGTGAGAAAGAAAAAAATACAAAAGCAAATATCCTACTCTCTGAAATCCTTAGGTGCTGCTGTTGTTTTGGGAAAAGTCCAGAATTAGACTCTTTGTAGATAAATTGCGAGGATCAGTTGGAATATAATAGACTAAATCTCAGAATTTTGTCTACCAAGTATCCGGTGTCATGTGTTGAGCAGGTGTAATGCATCGAAAGTAAATTAGCGAGCTCCGCTGAACTCAGCATCCTCCTTTCCTTCGGGGTGAGATCCTCGAGGCGCCGCCGCAGTTTCTAGCTAACGGTTATTAAACTGGATGCGGAAGTCTTATCTCTCGGTTACTTGGTGCACCGGTAAAGCGACACTTTCCCTTCGGTTATAAACACTTGTGTTAGCACCATGAGATACCTGCCGTCTCTCCACATTTCTCCTGAACTCTAGAACTCTTGAACTATAAATACGAGCGGACGAACGAACTCATTTGCTTTGCCGATTGCTATTCTCAGAATAACTGTCGTCTTTCTCTGTCTGTCTCTCACTCTCCTTCTCAAACACTCTCTAGCACATGCTATAACCCTCTCTCAATCTCATGCACACACATACATACACACACACGCTCTCTCTCTCTCTCTCTCTCTCTCTCTATATATATATATATATATATATATATCTTCCTTCATTTCTTATTCTCTCTTCATTCCCCTTCACGATAATTAGGTTCTAAATATCGCGTATAATTACGTCATGCGTGTACATAACAGTTAAGAACATATTCCATAGTTCACTCGTCGCTTGATCCTCTCGCGAGTTCCTTCCACTTTCGATTTCATTCGAGCGACAATGGCAGCAGTTGACTTCACATCACTCATCCACAGATTTCACTTTCTTCTCTCCCTCCCTCTTATCTCCCCTCGCTACCAGCCACCCTTCTCCCTCTCCCACCCTCTCTCACTCACAAATGAATATTACTAAAAAACTTTTGGCCGGAATTCTCGTGGTTCCCTCTCTTCCTCCCGCCCTCTCTCTCTCTCTCTCTCTCTCTCGGTCTATCTCTCTTACTCTCTCTCACTCTCGCTCACTCTCACTCTCTCTCTCTCACTCTCACTCTCTCTCTCTCTCTCTCTCTCTCTATCTCTCTCTCTTTATCCACTCTCCCCCTTTCTCTATCTCTATTAATCTCTCTTTACAAACAAATTCACTTTCCACTCAAACTTTCGCAATAATAATCATTTTTCTGTCTCTTACCTTTCTATCTACCAGGGCAGCAAAATTTCCGAATATCTCGCACCCCGAAACGTTGACTCCTACGCTGACAATAGCATGCTATATTCCTTGGACGAGACCGAAGCACCGGAGACACGGATTACTACGGGGAGCGCTTATGTTTTCAATTCGCAATACTTTGAAAGTGTGATGCTCCTTGTCGCTCTATCGAGCGACTCGCTCTTACCGTCACTCCGCTTTCTCCTTCTCTTCGTCTGTCTCCTTCGTAACTGCACACGGCGACGCACTTCAAGCTCCCCCACCTCCTGTGCTCTCGTTCGTTCGCGTGCGTGCTTGCGACGAAGCTTTCACATCGCTTCCGCCTTCTTTTGTTTTCTTTTTTTGACTTGGAATATTTTCATTCTCCTTCCTTTATCGAGATTCAATTTATTCGGGCGCACTACTCCTTCAACGCTAATCTACCCCGTTACTTTTCAATAGATAACTATTCTGATTTTAAAATAACGGAATAAATCTAAAGCTCATCCACCACCCGCATGACCAATACACACTTCATCGATATCGCAATTTATGATGGCATTGTTTCCATTAACCATGGATTACAAGCAAATCCTACAATCTCATAGAGTCTTTGCAAATCTCTGCATTCTCGCTGAAAACTTGCAAAACTCGAAATTTTTATTGGCCAATTGGCGTCGATCTTCAACCACTTAAAAATCCAAGATACACATGAAACTTTGTTTAGATTATATAGTCTTTTAAATATAAAACGTCGCGATAAAAAGGATCACGGAAGAAACAACAATCGATTGGCCGTTGGTGAATAAGTGGCCGAGGCGAAGTTCACAGGGACTTTCACTCGCAGTTGTCAAGTGGCAGTGTGCGTCGCGCGAGTTCATCAACTCGGTAGAGAGGAGAAACGCGTATCGCTCGCAGGAATTGCACAGCACGGGGAGGGGGAGGAGCGAGCGAGCGATTAAGCGAGCCAGATAGATAGGAGATGGCGATTGATAGATGTATAGATAGAGAGGGAGAGAGAGAATGGGAGAAGAGAGAGAGAGAGGAGAGAGAGAGGAGAGAGAGGAGAGAGAGATGAGAGAGAGATGAGAGAGAGATGAGAGAGAGAGAGAGAGAGAGAGAGGAGAGAGAGCGAGAGCGAAAGTCAGTGGGAGGGATGAAGGGAAGCGCTCGTTTTCACCTCCCGTCTCGGACTCCTTCGTCGCGTCGGGACGATTAGGGCCGTGCAGTCCCGTTTCCGGACAGGGTGCGATCGCCGACTCATTCACAATTCAGAGCCACGTGAGCGCGAGCTACAGCTACGGAAGTACGTCGGTGGGGAGGCACGGCTCCGTCGGCTTGGGCTAAAGTAGGGCGACGACTGGGCTACACGAGAGTCGGCGCGCGGTGCCGACGGCACTGCTGCAGCGCGCCGTCGCCGTCGCCGTCGTCCTCCTCGTCGGCGGTGCGCGCGAGAGCGAGAGCCCGTCCGGTCCTGGGTGGGGGCGAAGCGGACTAGGAGGTGGTGGTACCGAGACACTCACGGATAGAGAGAGAGAGAGAGAGAGAGAGAGAGAGGGAGAGAG
>NW_011948431.1:3118641-3128371 GCF_000503995.2 Ceratosolen solmsi marchali | reverse complement strand
GTGAGTGAGTGAGTGAGTGAGTGAGTGAGTGAGTGAGAGAGAAAACGAGCTATGAAAAGCCCCGGTCGCGCGTTCTCCAGTGTCGGGGCGAGAGCGAGAGAGAGGTGGGGAAAGCGCGATGCTTGCTAGTGGTGGTAACGAATAGGTTAACCCGATCTCCTCCCCCCACCCCCTCGGTCGGCCCCCACCCGCCGAACAACCCGCTTCGTAGAGCCGAAAAGTGGTGGTGTGCTTCGACGCCTTTGCCGTTTAAATGGTCTTTTCTGGTAGCGGAAGCTTGGTGCGCGTCCGCGGAAAATTGGTATTGCTGTATCGCGATCACCAAATGAAAATTTGTAAACACGTTTCTTTCGCTGCGCAAGGGTCTATTCGGTCGACTACCAAACTATCCGTCCGCGTCGTGTTAGACTTGAAAATCATGATAGATTAGCGAGTTAAGTATCATCAAAGGACTTCGCTAAAATAAGAGATAAATGTAGAGCTAAGCCAATGTGCCAAGTACTTTTACCTAAGTACTCCGTGACGTTGAACTGTGTCATCCAATGCTTCGTACGCATTTGCATAAATTTATAACAAATTCTTTAATAATACATAATTTTTAATATTAATAGGTAGTTTGATAAATTGCTTAATTTAGATAAATAATCGATAAGTTAAAGTGAATATTGGAAAAATCAATGGACACGGCGTTTTAAGCAATGATAATGATTTGGGTTGCTTGTTGTAACGATATGAAGGATCATTTTGCATCTTAGCGCGTAATATCGAAATTCATACTTGTGCCTTGAATTGAATTATAACCACGACATTATGATTGACGAATATGACTAACGATGACTTAATAACAGTCGGATAAATGAATTTCCTAGAGTTATTTAGAAAGTTCTAAGACGAGTGGAAGCACAAGCAAAGGGAATTTGTAAGGCGCTAGAAAAGGGTCCAACAATATTTAACGATGCCGGCTCGAGGATAGGGCTGTTGCTTATATGCAGTACACAACAAGACTTTGTCGATTGTGGTTGGCGACAGAATTTTACTTTTTGCATGCAGGGAAGGGCAACGGGGGGTTGGAAGATCGGCAAGAAGGGCTTGGAGAAAGCGATGGACTTATGATGATATGTTAGGTCGGCTCGTGGGTAAGAGCGAGCGAGAAGTTGATCGAATGACGGCGACGAGGCACTTACAAGCAGGAACGTGCTCTGGAAACAGGATGTCAAGCACGATTGCTACCTTCTTCTCGTCCTTACATTTTCGTCTTTCCGTTTTATTAAATTTTAGATTATCGAGCAGCCTCGTTACCTCATACGTGGATAATTGGATATCTCGGTTGGATTTTAAAGCGCAGGATGACGCCGAAGGTATTTCTTCCCGATCGATGGCCTATGCTATGGTTTTTAAACTATTGGCTAATTACAGATAGTTGAGAGCCAATAATAGTTGTTTCGTAAATTTAAGAAGGCGGTCGCTCGATAATCTGGATATGTCGATATGTAGAGGTGCTCGCTCGGCTTCCAGCGAAAGCATTTCATCCATCGTTGATCGTCGATCGTTTTATTAATACGATGGTGATCACGACTATTTTCCAATGGCTGTTGATAATTTTGCCATTTTAAAGCACTTTTCCCCAGTTACGATTACGAATCGAACCGGCAAATCATAAATTGCACTTTTCGACTGTTGTTTGAAGAACGTGTTCAAGCATCCGTTTATAAATGGCACTTTTGCCTCATTATATACGTATATTATGTTTTGTCGAGACATTCCTTTTTAAACTCTACATTTTTAAATTAAAAATAAAAGTATGAGTATATACGAATATATATATATATATATATATATATATATATATATATATGAGAGTTCGATAATGTGGATAAATTGATAGATAGATATATATTGTATCTGAATTTTCTGGCAGTTAATAAAAACAAAAATTTGTTTATAAAATAATTTACACATTCACTCTTCAATTATTTAGCAATTCCGTTGAAAAGCATATTTTGGCGAGCTTATAAAGTTACATCTACTACTCATGACGTTAAAAAGCAAAAACAAAAACAAAAACAAAATGCCTCGATAAAATTGAACTATTAAGTCGGGAGTAACGTTGCTCTAAATTCCATATTGAAACCTATAATTCTAAGCATAAATATAGCATAAATATTGTTACACCGTGAAGAGTGTAATTGTAAATATTGTAGTCTATTTTGGAATGAAACGCGCGCGTTGAGTGAAATAAAGATAATTTCTGCCTGTGCGCACTTGACGCAAAAAACATATATATATATATATATATATATATATATACTTGTACTTGGGCATAAACAACTTTGATCTCGCACTGCATACCTCGGTGCAAACGCGTTAAACTTTCCCTGGCCGCTCGCGAGGTCAATGTTTTCTTAATAACGTTCGTCTCCATTGTATTTAAAATCAACGACATCTAGCATCCAAGAGCACAATAAGGATTATTCGGCGAGCAATGGCTCGCGGCCCACATCCGGCGATAATCTTGCCTCGGCTATCTTATCCCGTCGTCATACTGTCAAGGGAGGATTTCATTACTCGCAATTCATTAGCGGCGGCGTAATAATTATGGCGCTGAGGATTATACGGAGGATAATAATCGGGGATTATCGAGCAAGGATCGATCGATCGCTCCTCGCGGATCGCGGCTCGCAAGAGCCTGCCTCCTACGTCCAACTCTTGTTCTTGTCTCCCTAGCGCAAAACCGAGAAAAAGAGAAAGCGCTCGTTCGATACTTCGGGTCCCCCTTCCCACCCTCCCCGTACACCACCACCACCGACAAATTCCCGCTCCAAATTCCCCTTCTCCGCGACCTCGCGGCCACCCCCGCGGCCTGAGGCCACGGTGAAGTAGCCGGTTCGGGAGCCCCGGTCGGCGCCGAGATCAAAGGAGAGCGGCCCCGTGACCTAGGCGGTGACGGTGCCAAGAAACGGCGCCCCACACGTTTATCGAGAATCCTCGGTCTAGGGTACACGAGCGCGACGACTCTCCGGCAGCTCGAAAGCTTTCACCTTCCGCGCGTAGGTGCGATCGACGGTCAGCGACCGTTGACATTCACTTTTCGTCGTGCCTCCTCGTTTCGTTCGGGCGCGCTTCGACGCAAGTAGATAATCCATACGAGCGGTCACGGGCACGTGAGGGTGATCCGACAGGTGGCTGGACGGCGGGGTTAAAGGGAGGGAGGGTGTGAGAGAATCTCGGCGACTAAGTTGGTTGGGAAGGGGTCAGTGGTTTTTATCTTGGGAGGGGTGAGGATTGTTTCGATGACGCGATAAGCCTGGGGCTAGACAAAGCGATTATTCAGCGAGTCCTGTGGCCCAATGCTATTTCTATAATTTCAATGCAACTGTGCTCCTTACCATACATATCCTCTTGGCCACTCGGCTCGCTCGCTTTAGAGCCTCTTGGCTCGGGTCGGAACTTTGTTTTTTAATTCTGCGATACAATAATAACGAATTCAATAAACGTTGAGTTATCGAAGAGAGCCGTAAATCAAAATATACATGTAACTAGGTTACGTGCCAACACTTACGCTTTATCAATACGACTATCAATCAAGTTTTTATTTTCCCTTTTTCCTTTTTTTCTTCTTTTTTCATTGTTCTTTTTTTTTATTTTTTTTTTTATTTTTTGCTGTTGTTTTTGTTTCATTATTACTACTACTACGACTATTACTACTATTAAAGAATAGTATGAAAAATATGTACTTCCTTTCTAAAAGATGTTATGATAATATGATAAAAATGTGATTATACATCGAAATAACTTGCTATCTTATGTTTTATATAAATGCAAATGTACAAGATTTTTTTTTTTTTTTTTTTTTTTTTTTAACAAATTAAGGATATATTATGAAACCAATTCGAATGAAATCTTGAAATCTTGTATCTGGAATTTCTAATTTATCGATGTAAATATACTTTCTATCTACAGAGAATGAATAATGATGCAAACGACATATGCTTATATTGAATAATTTTTACATTTAGTGCATATAATGATAAAAAAAAACATTAACCGTCAACAATACCTCGTAGTTGAGTTTTGAAAGTACACAATACCACTAAAAACTTATTTATTTATTTATTTATTTTTTCTATTTAACATATGTATGTAATTGAATTCTTGTAAGCTCTTGTTCTTTTTATTTCAGCATTAAGCGCTGCGCGAATACAAATGATAATAATTTACTAGTCTGGAATAAATTAGTACTTTCACTTGACTGATACATTTTTTATTTTTATTATAATTCAATAAATAAATCGAGGAAGAATAATAATAATAATCAGCAGAACGAAAACAAAATCAAAACAAAACAAAATATATGCATGTATGTATGAGAGAGAGAGAGAGAGAGAGAGAGAGAGAGAGAGAGAGAGAGTGTGTGTGTGTGTGTGTGTGCGCGCGTGTGTGTGCACATGTATGTATGTATGCACATGTGCGTGCGTATGTGCGTGCGTATGTGCGTGCTGTGAATAAATGTATGAATGCATGTATGTATGTATGTATGTATGTATGTATGTATGTATGAAGAAAAAGCTATCGAAGCTTCTGTGATAAATTTTAAAGATTAAAATCACGAGATTTAACATATGTATATTCGTTAAATAAATTTTATACCATAATTAATTTAGACAGACTGATGCTGCATCAAAAATTACCAAAAGGAAGGAAATTATTAAATCATTGCTTCACCGCACGTTCATAATTTCTGCCTGTCGTGCAACTCCTTATGCATATCTTACAAGGATATTCAATATTGGGCAGCGGAACCCAATAACTAAAAAAATTCCAAGACTCCTTCACTCTTCTCGCTATTACAAAACCAGAGTCTAATAAATAATTTTGCTCATAAAAACCTACATAATTAATGATTTTTGTTGCTTAATATTTTCGATTCTTGAGTAGCGCAAAGGTTTTTACATATATACATATATAAGCCAATTCACATAATATGCAAGCGCGATTAGCGTCTATGCTGAATATAATTTCGTTACTTTTTTGGATAAAAAATTTTTGAATTAACGATATCCCCATACTAATGTATGTCATATCGATAAGTTTATATATAAAAGAAACAACAAAAATCGAAACACACACGAGCGCGCGCGCGTGTTATGTACTTGTCATGGAAATACAAATTTTGAGGCAAAAGATAACGTCGCAGCAGAGTGACTTTATTATTGTACAAATGAAAATTATGTTTTAAAAATGTAATTTTTTCTTAACATTGTTGGAATTTAAAATTTTAAAGGTCCTTCCCTATTCCGCGAATTAACACATAATTATAATTATCATTGAGCAATGATATTACTTGTTGTTATATCATTGGCTGACGATCTTAACGAATGCTATCTTCATTAATCACCTTCCTCGTATTATCCCTCAAGACGATCGATGCGTAAAATAGCTAAGCAATTGTAATTTCACACAATTATTCAATATTGTATTATAAAATTATGCAATTGCAAAGGGAAAAATAATTTTCTATAATTTCCATGCTTCAAAAGCAATAGAGTGGAAAAGGCAGTGTAGATATTAATATTTAAGAGAAAATGCATATGAGTCACATCGCCGCGTAGATCACAAAGGTTAATGTATTTAAGAAAAATGATAATCCTCTTACGGCTATAGAGAAACCAGTCAATGTTCATTAAACAATGTAGTTTTTGTATATGATTAGTTCGAGTGGAATTTGTATGTCATGTTGAGACAGAAATACAAATATATATACTTTCTTTTATATTAGTCAGCATTTATTATCTTCACCAATAACTGACTTTTTCAATAACCATGCGCGTTTTATGGTCTTATATTTAATTTGTCAGAGTATGAGAGTCGAGACAAAGTAGACAAGAATTTTAATTATACACGTGTAATTTTAATGATGCTATACGTTAAGCGAGAAAAAACATTGCTTTGAGCCGAAAACACCTTACTTTCTTTAATGTTTAAATGACTCCTTGCTGCCGATTATATAACAAGGTACAATAAACTTCATCCAGCCACCTCGTCAAGCCAAAAAGGAGGCTGAAAAAATATTCGCGCCATACATAAAAGAAAGCAGCAGTCCCCGTAGATACGAGCGTGCAAAGGAATAAGCAGAAGGTGAGCGCTAAAAAAAAAAAAAAAAAACGCGAAAAAAAAAAATGACAAAAGAATGAGAAGAGCACAAAGGCGGGTCGGTCGGGTCGGGTCGGATCGGGAGGGAGAGAGGGCTGGCAGACGATCACGCAAGGATCGCATCTGGCGCGAGTGGTTCTTTGGTCCTTAGTGATACGTAACAAGGATTCCGGCGATAATGCAGTCGGAGTTACCCTGACCTCAAAAGGGGCCGGTTTGTCGCGCGAGAGGAAAATCGCACGCCTCGAGGAAAAATCACGACTACACGATACGCACGCCGTGACTAGGATTTCCTTTCCTTCGCCCTTCATTTTCCTCCCTCTTTCCTCCTCGGCCCGTAGCATTAGCCGTGACGGGCTAGTCGTCTTGTTTTCCGCGGGAATAGCGGTGCGTTCGAGCGCCGGCGATTAATTTTTCATAATTACCACGGACGATAATCCTGTCTCTCATTGTCCACGCTCGGGATCCAGCGAGGCCATCCTGACACTTTTCCCCACGAGCTCGATTATTTATCAATTCCATGATGTTCTTGTGGCGACGACTCGCCAGCTTCGACGAGCCCATTTTTAACGACATATTATGCTCGTTACGAGTACGAACATAGATTCGTTATGTTTTTTGCGTACATCATTGAAGATTTGAGACTTGAGAGCTAAGCTGTCGATGATTCGTTCGTACGTTTGATAAATTATTTAGGCATATTGCTTTACATTTAATAAAATGCAATTAATTAACCGTGGAACGCCTTATGACGGATAAGAGTGTCGGAACGAGCGAAACTCGCACTCCTCATCAATAAAAACATATTATGTTTGCTCAAAGTCACAATATCTGGCATATCCTTGATAATTATATAATCATTATATAGTGCATATCGAAAGAATATTTCACGTTAAATTAATTAAGTGTCGATGTCGATGTATTTGTAACCTTCGAGGACCATTATTTATTGTAAAGTATCTCTTTCTCTCTTTCCCAATCTTCCTCAATTCCTCTTAAATACGCATGCTCAAAGTGCCACGTCCGATCGCATTTTCAGGTCAACTCTGTATACAATAATACATTTCTTGGAAATTGGACTGTGTGCGCCGTAACAAGCTCTTGGCTATTTTGCTTACGCGGAAACTACGAGTCGCACGTACCGGAGAAGCCACGCTTGTTTCGTTTTTGCAACTTATTGCGCCTATGGACCTATTTTAACCTTATAGCTGGCAGACATTTGCGCTCGCAGTTAAGATTCGCTTGTATTCCACGCACTTCCAAGGCAAACACTCTTGTTTTATATTTTAACAATGACCCTAGATAAGACTTGATATCTTATATCTGTCTCTCTCTCCCTTTATATATATATATATATATATATATATATATATATAACTATAACAAAAAGTCACTTATGGATTTTAATAAAAACAAACTACAAATTTCATAGTTCTGCCATGTACATTTTAATTGCCTCAAGCCACCGGAATCTCTTGTTCATTAAAAGTTTGACTAAAGTTCTATTTAATTGGAATAACCAACAATTTTCTTTTGTCCTCCTTTCTAGTTCAGCGAGAAGAATTTCCATCGCTAGGACTACGTACTTTTATGTTAATTACATTCCGTACAAACTCTTTAAAACGTCCTTTCAAATAGATTGCACGATCTACGCTCGCTCGTCTCATCTATTATTCGGCTGAATTTGTGGCAAAACCATTTTTGATACTCAGTAACCAGAAACTGCACCCATAAATTCTAATCCATGCCAAGCGTTACCGTCAATAATTATGTGCGTTTAATTTCCAAGGGGATGCGAAACATTAACATTTGCTCCCATCAGCTCTTTTCAAACGTCAATAGATTGAATTCAACCTTGATTTCGTACAATGCCTTGCACAAGTATATTACTAGTAAATTATAAATCATATAGGATTATAAATAAAGTGGTGTTCGCGTGAAGGACTTTTATATTACTTAGCTATGCCGAGCATTGAATTCACTATAAAGCTATTATAAGTACAATAGGCTCGTTCATAGTTTTATTCTAGTAAAATTTTTCTATCAAATAACAACGACCATAAAGAAATGCCGCCCGAGCTATAATGATACGTAATGATAAATACAACATTTTGGATAGCGAGGGCAAAGCCATCGCAATCGTTTATTCCGCTATTTCGCACTTCATCCTATCTGGACCTCTCGAATTCAACTTCATCTCATTCACGACCGCCAACTAATGCCTAAAGACGGATTAGTAACGGATTAGTAACTTCCAATTCCATCAGAACTATTGACTTCGATAAAGCACCCCATAAAAAAAAAGAAGCAACTATTGGGATTTTCAGAGTTCTGCGACGAACTCGTGTGCGTCTTCGATCGAGCTAAAATGCTTATTCATTAGTTTCTCCACGCTCCTCCTCCTCCTCCTCCTCCTCCTCCACCTTCTCATCGTATCGTTTCGTCGATCGTACCTCCCGTCAATACGATAACATCGGACCATTTTATTAGACAGCCGGATCGGTTATTTAGTCCGTACCATCGTTATCTATTCGAAATTTCAATTAATTAACATTTTTACTCGTCATAGCACTTTATGTACATACGTATATATATATATATATATATATATATATATATATGTATACACACCCACGGCCTCTTTACTCTTACATTAATCTTGTTCGCTGGCCGTTCTTTCAAAGGTAGCTTTATTACGAACAAATCAAAATAATTTTCGACATTCCGAATTGATTATGCGTCTCTCGTTTAGTACCATAGTTGCTCGATATTAAAATTAATGAAACAAAACAAGTGAAAACGTGATCCGATTGGTCATAAGGCTTCCTAAGACAAAGGTACACGCGCGATCCAGAATCAGCACATTTATCCTCCATTATGGCTACCGGGGCGCGTGATACCCCTCATCGACGTTCAACAGCAAAGGTGAAACGGTACAGATATACATATGGAGCGATCGAAACGTTACTTCTAACCCTGTTGAATCTTCTTCGTACCTTCTACTTAATAAAAGCCCGTAATTGGCCGTAGCCCCCAACCATAAGCCAAATCAAACAAAATAGAAGTCAAAATGTCAAAACGCGGCTTCACAGCGACCACAAAGTGATAAAACGTCCCGTCGTCCTAACGAGATCCGAGGGAGCCGCCGCCGCCGCCGCCGCCGCCGCCGCCGCCGCTGCCAAGTGCAGGTAAGCAAGCGCTCGCTCGCTCGCTCGCCGCCCACGCGACAACAAAGCCGAGCGAGCGAGTGAGAGTACCGTAAGCCCCACTGACTCAGAGAACTACTTCTCTCCCTGCCAACGGGACGCGCGCCGTTATTCACGAGGCTACTACAGCCACTCCTCCTCCTCTTCCTCCTCCACCTCGCCAGTCGACCCCGCTCGTCACGCTCCCTCTTCCCGCCGACACTCATCACGCGTGTCCCGTCGAGAGTGAAACTCGCGCCTCGGATGGGGCAGCGAAGAATAAGGCGAGCTGACTCGAGCTGTTACTCGCTCAAGGAGCACCAGCGGAGAGCCGCTTCCTTCGCCTTTTTTCGCCTCGTTCTCCCCATCGGCTGAGCCTCCTCTTCCTTTCGCTC
>NW_011948431.1:3111141-3113641 GCF_000503995.2 Ceratosolen solmsi marchali | reverse complement strand
AGCAGCAGCAGCAGCAGCAGCAGTAGCAGCAGTAGCAGCAGCAACAAAAACAACAACAACAGCAACAGCAACAACAGCTACTACTACAACGACAACGACAACAACAACAACAAATAAAAAATGTGCACTTTCATCGGAGCTATGGATCGATAGGCAATAGAATCTTTAACCTCGCGTAACGCAAACTTTCCTCCTGAGTCCCTTCCCCCATAATTCAAGCGAGTCAACAAATGTTTATAACTAATCGATAAGAATCCGTAGCGTGTCGTCGATACGATGAATTTGATTTACCATCGTATATACCAGACTGCGAACATCACGCATACTTTTGCAATCATTTTTATCTCGTTCATTTGGCCGATTCTGTAGCTTGAACCAAAGCCTTACGTAAGCGCATATTGTTCGCAAATCCATGTAACGTGAGAATCTTGACCCAGGTTTACTTAACGACCAGTCGTCGCCCCGCAACAATACTCCAAGTCTTAAATGCACAATTATCTCGGCATTATTACATATCCCTTATCGGAATAGACGATATTTAAATATCGAAGTGTAATCAATCGTCTCGAATTTGCATGAGTAATAGGAACTGCACGTAACGACCCTCGTCTCGAGCACGGGCGATATAACACCAAATTATAATTATTCGGTCTTTGGTGCAGGTCTGCCGACCGAATGAAAATGTGACTCGAGTCTATTGCGAATTTCCAACGACTTTTCCAATAATTTTCCCACAATTTTTGATCGCCGAAGCCACGCTAATGCTAAGCTTGTGAAAATGTAGGGTCGACGGTAAGTAAGTACAACACGATCGGGCTGACGATGCAACAATATCCGTTTATCCCTATTACCATTATCGTACATCGCGAGCCTCTCGAGGTGGCGCGAATACAAATACGCGTGGCAAGAGATCTAGTGGTACGGGTAAGGGGGTAGGGGTAGGGGCAGGATGCTGGGGCAAGGGGGAAGGGGGAAGGGGGAAGGGGGAAGGGGGAACGGGGACATGATGCAGGGGGGAAATGGGGAAAGGGGGGGGGGGGAAAGGGGGCACATGGGGGGGGGAGGGGTTATATGGATCTCAATCGTCATGCAGGCGAATCGATGAGTCCGTGGGAAGTAAGTGTAAGTGAGTGTGGCGAGTCGACAAGACAAAGAAGCCCCTTTGAGCGCACAGCTCGATTTTTATGGAAAAATCATCGATGCGCGGAGAAAGCGCTCGGCGGCTCGAGCATTGCCCTTAGGTATGCGCGGTTCCCTAAGATTTCACCGGGGATAATAACGCGAGCGAGGTGCTCCGATGAGAGATCGACGTGCGACTGACGGGCCAGTTTTTAAACTCCGTTCGTCTAACTGTTGAAGGAGCGCCCGTGAGCACACGGGGCCGAAGATAAAAGGGAACGTCAGTGGAAGTGTGGCGTTTGGGCATTTAAATGGAAAGTAAGTACGTCGACGGATTAAATGTATGTGCCTCGCTCGGCATAAGACGTCGGACGTTATAATTTACAGGCTTCTTATAAGATCATAAGATCAATGAATCGAGCAAGTAAGTCGTGGACTTTTAGTAATAATGTTCTCCTTTCGTAACGCGGCACTCAATTGCTTTTGGAGAATGCGCCTTACTTACTC
Organism: Ceratosolen solmsi marchali; assembly: GCF_000503995.2. NCBI lineage: Eukaryota > Metazoa > Arthropoda > Insecta > Hymenoptera > Agaonidae > Ceratosolen > Ceratosolen solmsi. Next base: position 3,112,015 of record NW_011948431.1, on the reverse strand, counting down.
CCTAGCTGCGATTATTAGCCGATTAGCAATTTCCATAGTCGCTTAATCGTCTCGCTAAAACTTGAAACTTAATCTTAAAAGAAATTCTCCTTTTTGTTCTCCGTATTCATAATAAATTTATCGGACTATGGTCGACGGATTACAAGCGTACTAATGGATTACAAGTAGAGGAGACGACATGTTGCCTTGCAACAAATACAAATAACCAGCATCTCTCTCTTGAATTATCATCTTAGATTATTATCGTTAATTTCACAAAAAGCCGATAGCTCCGGCTACGAAGAACGAAAAATTGACTCGCGCTCTTATCACTTTTACTTATATCCTGATTTATAATACTTTGACCTACTCGATCTCAATAGCCTACATTTTACATGTTCGACAATAATGAAACGAACTTAATTATATCGAACTCAAATAATTTCATGAATATGTAACGATTTTATTATGCTTAGAATAGCAATAGACGTTTTAAATTCATTAGTTGGTGTGCTAAAAGCTCCCGGTGACTTTCAAGTTTCACCAGTCTTGGGAAATTTGACGCTGAATCGCAAATTACATTAGCAACATTTTTTCACAGGAGAAGAAAGAACGAAAGAACGAAAGAACGAAAGAACGAAAGAACGAAAGAACGAAAGAAAGAAAGAAGGAAAGAACGAAAGAAAGAAAGAAAGAAAGAAAGAAGAAGAAGAAGAAGAAGAAGAAGAAGAAGAAAGGAAGAACAAAGGAAATACTAGCTTGCTCTTAATGATATTGCTAATTCGCAAATCATCAAGACCCTCGAGATGTAATAATATATAATATTGCACAGAGTCAGCTTCATCGTAGATAGAGGAAGATCGTATCGCGCTACCCGTCACGTGAACTTTCCCTA
>NW_011948431.1:3061848-3111126 GCF_000503995.2 Ceratosolen solmsi marchali | reverse complement strand
TATCGTACATCATCGCCACTCGTCAATAAATACATTATTTTTCGTACTTTGTTTAAAGTCAGCCAAATTCGCGGGAGCGCTCGAGAGCGAACGAACGTTACAGTCCGTCAACTTCATAATGCCGCCAATGTGACATCAAACAACGATTTTCTCGGAGAAAAGTTACATTGAAAATTTCTTGTCAAAGTCGACGTTAATTCGACCGCGGTAGTTTATAAAGCCCAACGTCTCTGGATTCTTGATAGATTGGGAGGGAAATAACATTGGATAGAGAGCGAATGCCTCGTCAATGCCTCGGTTCGCGCATAAACAACTTACTATTTATCTCGAGAAGAGGCTTGGATTCATACGAAAGTCAATCGATTGCCTCGGCGGCCTCGTTCCTGGCAAGCGAATACTCGCGGATCATTAGCGCGAGCGAACATAGGGTGAACTGAGCGTCACCCAGGAGGGCGTACTTTAATAACATAAGAGGATGGAACGATCGCGGCCTCTTCTCTGCCCCGGCGGTTTCCATCGCTTCATCCCTTTTTCGCATTAGATGCCGAGCATCCTTCGCGGTCGCTTATTCGACTCTATGAATCTGAATGTGGGCTAAGGGCTGTTTGGTGCTTGTTTTTTAATGCTGATTAGAGCGGAAGAACCCGCTTATCGGAATTATTCGACATTGTGAGGGTTTGCTGCGAAAAACCGTCTATTATTGCTAAGAAGAGAAGAAATTCAGCGTCTCTTATTTACAATATTTCACGAATCGCTCAATATGAGATGCGAGGCTTTTAAGGTTTTAGAATTAAGGAGTTAAAAAATATTATATCGATCGTTTTGTTTTCATAAAAACTGATTAAATTTCAACAAGGGCTACGACAAAAATATACAATTGGATTTTATAAAAATCGTGCTGCAGGACCGGGGCATTAACACATTTGATAATAATATAAGAATCAAATTGTTATACTATAGAATTCTTATAATATAAAATTATTTTTACGCTTCAAATGGTCTTTATCCCGCTTCACCGACCCATCACTGACAATTAAATAAATATTAATGCTCGGCTATTTTCTCTCGGATAGCGAAACCTCGCTAAGGCTCGTTCGTTACGCGCAGTGAAAGTGGAAGCGAATAGCATTACTCGGTTATACGAGGGAACTTTTCTCATAGCGCAAATCGGCGCACAATGAATGATTAAAAAAGAAAAATCTCCTGTTACGCGCGATGCTCCATCGGATAAGAGCGCAAAATGTTAAACGCAACAGATGATTACTGCGCAATAGGTGCCAGAGGAGTTCCAGGACTCGTGGCAGGATGTTACGAGGCCGTGATCCGCGGAAGGGGAAGAATCCGTTAAAAGGAGAAAGAATTGCCGCTTGCCGAGGACTTTTTCATATTTACACGCTTTCGCCGAACTTGGGCTCGGGAAAATTTTGCGGCCCATTAGGGATTGTACCGTTGTGGCTTGGGTACGTCGGGGTCAACCAACTCGGGACAAATTGTCATTGTCGCGCGTAACGGCTGCCGGTGCTAAAATCGATGAACTGTAATGATCGTTAAAAGAAGACTGAAACATTGTTTGCGAGTATTGGCTCTCTGATAAATAATTGCCAGCGAATTAGAAAGGTGATTGTTCCCATTCAAATTTCCCCAGACCAATTGCGAATAATGAATAATTGAGCGTTATTGTGACGGCAACTACGTGATGCTGCCGATTTAATATTAACTGAGAATAAGAATTTTTAATCGCCAGACCAGCGACTTTATTTTCATTGACTTTTTACGACAGCAGTAGATAAGTATGCGGGCTCATTCCATCTGTTTCGTTGTTGTAAGTTCGTCTTATTCGGTCGAAATATTTTTATCAGCTAATAGCCAAATACATAATGGCCAAATAAAAAAAATCCGGTATTCGACGACCTTATGCTATAAAAAATGTAAGGAAAAAAACACAAAAAACAAAAAACAAAAAACAAAATACAAAATACAAAAAACAAAAAATAAAGAAAAAACAAAAAAAAACAATAAAGAAAAACAGAGAAAAAAACAAAAACTAAAAAACAACAAAAAAACAATAAAGAAAAACAGAAAAAAAAACAAAAACAAAAAACAATAAAGAAAAAGAAAAACAAAAACAAAACAAAAAAAAACAAAAAAAAAAAAAAAAACAATAAAGAAAAACAGAAAAAAAATCGAAATAAAACAATCGTATTACAATGCGCTTTATTACTTTTGATAAAAATAGTACATTCGAGCTAAATTTAATCCGTCAACTCCGGATAAATTGATTTGTTTTTACGGGTCAGTTTTTAATTACATTTCATTCTATCACATTGATTTATTAATTATGTTTAACTTTAGATAATATTTTTTTTTTACATAAATGTCTTATTATAAGTGTTAAAAATATATTAAAATGACAAGACTTAAGACTTCCTAATTCGTCTTGGTGAATTTGATTTTTCTAATTCTTACACTTAATAAAACTTAAATTACAACTGCTTTATGAATTGCCTTATTAATCGCAACAAAAAATATAACTGTCCACTTTCAACTTCTCCGATAAAAGCTTAAACAATTTTAAAGTTTCTAAGACATCCGACAATCAAAATATGGTGGTAAATTAAAACTGGGCATGAAGGATTTACGTTAAGCAGTTGCTGGATTATAACTAGAGAGTCTTAAAGCTGTTACAGAGTTGGTAATATTTCTATTTTATCAACTCAAGGAATAAATAATTTTGTCTGGCATTGGCGCACTTGTCGAGACTTTAAGCTTCAATTAATTAAATGCAATGTCACTTTATGGAGAGAAGTATTGTGAGACATAAGATCGAGCTGATGTTGCTCAGCATGAGAAACTTCTAAATAGCCGCGCTTCCATCTTTTGCAATTTTCCTTCAGTCCGAGATTTTTAAATGCCTTACTTATTTAAATAATAATATTATTAATCTTACCGTTGCTATTATTGCTATTTTGGAATTATTAGGCACCATTATGATTTTATCGACGATTATTATTAAATTATCATGGCGATAAATTGGAATTACAGCGATCGAAATGAAACGAAATCTTGCAAAAAGTTATGTTTTCATCAGTTATCGTAAGGTAGAGTAGCAATTGGACGAAACGTATAAAGTTAATATAATAATTTTCTAATCATAAAGAGAGAGAGAGAGAGAGAGAGAGAGAGAGAGAGAGAGAGAGAGAGAGAAAATTAATCGATAAATAGGCTTTAATAGCATAGCGCGATTCTACTCAAACCGATAAAATTTTCAATTCCCTCCGCGGCATTCATATTCTCGGCGATCGCGTGATCATTGTCGCGCCCTTCCGTTGCGAGAAAGCGAATGGCGCCTCCTTCTGGCGCGTCACTGATCTCGGAGAATATGAAAAGACCGGGGATAGAAAGTGCCACGGCCTATATTATCCAGCCTCACCTCCTCTCGCTCTCCATTCGGCGACACTTTTGTTATTTTTCGCTTTCGCACGTCCATTCCCGTCCTTCGCCTAATAAGCCAACGACGATAATGTGAGAAAAGTTACTTTGGGGCGGGTGTTGTGGGTGACGATGAGGAGGGGGTACGAGAGGGGCCGGAAGGGTCGTTGGTCCCTCATCATTAGGAGATGAATATCAAATGGAGGGTTTGTTCAATCGAGTGTTTATACGAGGATCCTTCGAATCCGCCTGCTTATCCTTCAATTTAGGCCAATCAATGATTTATATTATCAACGAATTCCAATTGAATAACAGCAACTTGTTTTTTCATTTCTTTTCTTTTTTTTCTTTTTTTTTTTCTTTCATTTTCTTTTACCGCTAATATAATAGGGCTTCGAGATTTTATGGATTGTAAATTTTCGTGTAACGGTGTGATATAAATTTTAAATTTTAATTTGAGTGCGTTAAAATGCGTTGTAAAACGTTGGAAAAAAAACGTTCGAGCGTACCACATTGTTCACAGCTACTTATTATTCATTGGTTATCAAAATATATCTTCGATTTTTTTTTTTTTTTTTTTTTTTTTTTTTTTTTTTAGAATCGTTGAAAAATACATTGTTTTTATTGAAAACGGAACTATTAAAAATTAAAAATCCAACAATGTAGAATAAATTGATCATAAAATGTGAAAAGTTAAAGAATACGTGTTGTTTAATTGGCGAGGAATTAAAGTATCGGAATTAAGTATGGATATTGAAATTTTTAAAATGCACTATAAATCACTTTTACTTAAAATATCAAAAGCACTACTAATACACACAGTACAATGTGTTATATTAAATAAGGCAAAGTCCAACAATTTTCTAGTTAACTAGCAACCTTACATTACCCTTACCTTACATGACAAATAGCCCTAAACATTATCTTTTTATTCTTGTATTATTGCATTTTACACAATTTTTGTCTAATTGCAAATGAAAATTCATATTAAGAATGGCCACGCCACCACGCCCCTCCCCCTATAAAGCCATATATGAATGGCATATTATCTATTTGATTGTATAACCGTGGGCCTATAATGACGCACTATCTATCATTATTGCTATTAGTTATGAAAGTTGGAGAGCAAATAATTATTGCACATTTAAACGATAGAGTTAATCGAATATATTACGTACAATGTGTTGGGAGGTAGTTGTTTAGTCTGGGAGTCCCAAAGGAGCTCAGCTACCTACCAATTGGACTTGTCGACCCGGATGTGACGGAAGAAGCGAAGGCGAGGGAAGAGGAGGGGGCCGATGGGCGGCGATCGTTAAATAATCGCGTTCCCGCGCCATAAAAAACAAAAGCGACAGCGAACCGCGTTCTTCCGTTTGCCGACTGCAACGCGTATCCGAGTTCGTCAACCCGGCAACGTCATCCTCGCTCCATTCACCCCATCCCCTCCAAAATACCTCCCTCCCGCCGCGCCCCACTCCACCGTCATTCGAGGTCTCGCGCTATTTTTTCCAAAACAATGGGGAAAGTTGGACGGAAGAGCCGCGACGCGAGACGCCTAATCCACGGGGCCGAGAGTCGGACGGATGGTCGGGCCCCGGGCCAAAGGGTCCCGCGGGCCTTTCTCCCGTCGCGCATGCGCCAACGACGGCCGATGAATCTCGCCTTAATTGGCGGGACGGAGTTGCGCCGCGACCGCGGAATTCGGCCGTGGAAGGTCAAGGGCTCGACCAGCGCTCGGCTTTCACTCGGACTCCGAGAGCAGCAGCGGACGCTCGCGGAAGCATTTCGGCTTCGTCGTCACGTCGAGTCAGGATTTTCTTAGCCGATTTAATTCCTCAAAATTTGGACGGCTCTATGGAATTTGAGAGCCCATGGACAATTGGCTGATGCCAGCTCTCGTGGATTAGCTTTTAAACTGATAAACATCATCCTCCTCCCGGCGAAAATCTGCTCGATGATAATCACTAAGAAATGGTCGGAAAGCTACTTTCACCTTGGCATCGACTTTGTGCAAGCAATTCAGAAAGTGCTGCTACGTCTAAACTAAATCATAATTATTGATTCCGAATAATTTCAATACTATTCCAATTATGTCGGCTTTAGTGATGGCGATCTCTTTTTCATTTCTTTTTTCTTTTTCTTTTTTTCATCGGCAAACTAATAACCAATGATCTCAAATTTTACGAATTTAACGAATTTTACTAAAAAATTATACTTACTGTTGGAGTATGCTCAAAGCAATCCAAAATAAACAGTGATTCCATTCTCTTAATAGTCTCTCTCTCTCTCTCTCTCTCTCTCTCTCTCTCTCTCTCTCTCTCTCTCTTTTTCTTCTACATATTATCATTTATATAAAATATATACTCATAATGATAGAAAGTGTCGGAAAATATTTAACTAATATACCCAATGTATTTAATATTCTATAGTTCAGTTTCATAATTTAAGTATTGATTACATTTTGAGTAAGATTATTTTGCAAATTTGTAAAAAGAAATTTACATAAAAAGTATTTTGGATAAAATATGCATAATTTATAGATTTCTAAATATATATTTATATATGTATAATTAATTCCTTACATGTATTCTAAATAAAAAAAAAAACAAAAAAAAAACATACATATATATATATATATATATATATATATATATATATATATATATATATATTAAAGAAATAAATAAATCGATGATGATATTAGCATAAAATAATTACCTACCTGATGTAAAAGGTTTTTTTTTTAACTGAAATTCCTATAATTGTTTATAAAGATAAATATTTACCATATGCAAACTGATTTTATGCTTTATAAGTATGTAATATTTAACACTGTAATGCAAATCTTTTAAATGTCAATGTTATTGCGAGGCGCAATTTACGAGGTAAATAAGTTTCAATGTTAATTTTGCCTAAAATTTGTTAATAACTAACGATGAATGTATTATTAATTTCTAATGTTTCATATATATCATATAACTTTCACTTAAATATTAATTTTACTTAAATTAGAGTAATAATACTGCTGTCATCATTACACGTTATTACACTGTAATTATATTCTGCTAAACTAAATTCACATTAATAAATTAAATAAATCTATATTTATACGTCAAAAATAATATCCAAGCTCTTACCATAAATTCGCACATATTTAAGAATATCATAGGATATAAATTGTTGAAGAATAATTATAGTCGTTTGGAATAATTGTTGCTGGAAAAATATAACGAATATTTTTTGTTTCATTCATGGTTGTTAATAACATATATTTAATGGTGTTGTACAACCTGCATTAGCTGCCACAGATTTGACGCCATTACTATAAATTTAATTTAGCGTAGAATAATGAATTTACCAGTTAACTCTTGATCCCGTTAGTATAAAATCAATAGGAAAAATATATAATCTTGGAATAATTAATTTTCTTTTCATAAGAATATATCGACCATTGGTGGGGTGGCGATGGGTGGGGTAGGGAGTGGGTGGGGGTGGGGGGGATAAAGGTTCTCGAAACAAATTGCACACAATTGCATGGATCAATTGCATAAATGTAGGAAGCGTCAATACATTCACCTTTTGTGCAACCTTGCCGTGTCAGTGGTTCTCGATTCTCGTCTTTAAAATTTCTTTGGATAGGGCGATCCATTTAATGTTTCTTATCCGCAAATTTGACAGGATTTGTACATAATCGCCAACATTGGGACCGCATATCAGGGGACTTAATTAAGGTCGGATGTATTATTTTACGTAATTCATTGGTAAAATAATATTCACCGAGTAAGTAAATTACAAGGCAAGGCAGAGAAAAGATAAAAATTCGCGGCTTGAATTATGTGATGAATATTGAAATAATAGAGCCAAAGCACATCGAATCAGTCATAGTTACGGGAACTGAAAGGGAACGCAGTGGCTATTTACTCGCAAATGTGGGAACAATATATCGTTTATTATAAATAATCTCAATTATAGAGAATTTATAGAAACTATAAATAGTTTCAATCAAAGCTTATGAAATAAAATACAGTCGAGTCTTTAAATTGCATGAGCATTGACAATAATTTTCTAATACTTCAAAATTCTATTAATTAATTGAACTCGTTGGCTTTTTTTTTTATAGGTAAAATAGCTGGGATTTCTTGAACATTCCTCGGGGATTGGGTTTTTAATCAAAATTCGACTGACCTCCTGACCTTTAGCCGTCCCGCCGTCGACCTCGAGCGAATGATTTATCCGCTCGATATCTGGCAATATTTCTCGATGATCGAATACAATTGGAAACAAGATCGGTTCCAGCGACTAAATAATCAAAAAACAGTTTGGCAAGAGGAGGCGCAAAGGCAGTGATTTAAGACGTTGAGCAGTCGCAGTCGCGCGGCAGGTAGCTTTCTCTTTGTCTCCTCGCGTTCGGGTCAAAGCAGTCTCGACGGAGTTCGAGATAAGCTTAGCCGGGGCCGGGGACCCCCGACTACACCGACCATGCCCATCCTAGTTATCGTTATGTGCACTTTTGGGGCATTTATTATTCCAACCGTAATAAGCGTGAGTGCTGGGGCATTGGATATGTTGTTGTTCTGCTTGTAATGATTGAGCTGATGATAACGAATTACCCGGACAATATGTAATTCAATTAGGTAATAAGCAATGGACTTGATATCGCGAACTCGTACGGCAGCTTATGAATAAGCAGACGTTGAATATATATTGTAGATTTAAAAATCACTTTTATGCTAAATTGAGAATCGGCGGTGTAAATAAGAATCGATTATTATTTAATTCCCAACGAGTGAATAACTTGTATAGAAAGTAATTTCACTCTGTCTTTACAAATCAAAGTATATAAATCTGTAGCAGTGACATATTCAAAACGGTCTTAAATTATCCATTTATTTTAATTCTATTCTATTGAATTTGTTATTCTTTTTAAATCCATAATAATGGTTAATATTAAATAAATATTAACATCATTACCAATAGTGTTTCTTATAATTTTTACTATTAGATCGGTAAATTTTTTTCTTTTCCTTTGTTTTTTTTTTGTTTTTTTTTTTTTTTTTTTTTTTGTTTTTTTTTGTTTTTTTTTTTGTTTTAATAATTCTTACTATGGGCAGAGAAAGTACAGTAGACTCTTTAAAGCATGAAGAAAACAAGATAGTGCAGTACCATTTTATCTTGAAAGTTAATTAGCTTCGTCTGGTTTGCAGGAAGTAATCGATAAATAAATCGATTTGGTAATAAATTCTCAAGCTTTCACATTGCTTTTTATATACAATATAAGGATTAGTAGATATTTGTCTTTTTTTTTTTTCATTTCAACAAATAGTATAATTTTTCCAGTGTTTTTTCATAGAATTTTTTTGTTTTTTTTTTTGTTCGTTTGTTTGTTATAAATAAGAAAGAAAAGATTAAAGAAATATGTTATCTTGCAAATTGTAATATTATATTATTAATTCTCTTAATATTAAGGTTATACTTTCATAATAGAACAGAATGTGTTATGTTGTTTTACAATTAATTGTATATTGCTCAGATTAAAAACATTTATAAAGTATATAAATCATACGATATTTCAGAGATACTAATATGACGAAAAATATAATGTTTTGATCACTTTCTCTTCGATTTGAAGCCATTTATGAAACGATAATTTGATATTAAAGACATTAAAGATATGTACGATATAAATATATATATATATGCTCACATTAACCAAAGCTAAGGAGCTTTAAAATATTTATACTAAATTGCAAATATCGTGTGTATGTGAAATATAATCGGTGAAAAATTATTGGTGGGACTGGCTTTTACCGATAAAACAGTGAGAACTAATCAATGCACTCGACGTAAATCGAGCGTGTAAGAGCTCCACTTCCGCCAAGGTTTTCGCTTTCCTCCTTCGAAACGAAGAACACAGGAAATGGCATAGACAATGAAAAAAAAAGCAACTGCCGATTATTAACCATCATTAGACGATTATCGACGTGACGCGATTGGTCGAAAACTAATACGCTCGTATGTTCCTGATTACACATCAAAGTGCATAACGTATAACCGGTATGATTGGTAACTTAATTCGTCCACTAAAGTAAATATCTCCCTTGTTTTCTCTTCCTTGTAAAAGAACTCGTCCCATATGAGGAAATAGACATTGATTCAGGCTTTTGATGAATCTGGTTATTCGTTGCATTTTTCCCTTCTCTATCTCTCTCTCTCTCTCTCTCTCTCTCTCTCTCTCTCTCTCTCTCTCTCTCTCTCTTTTCCTCTCACCCTCTGCCAATCGCTCAACAGAAAACTTTTTGCACATTAGATTCATTTGGAGGGAAAGACGAAGCTTCCTGCTTTATCGACTTTCGTGCTTTATATAATGGTATCGCGCTAAGTTTCAGTAATTTGACGTATGGGCGTGTTTAATGACGGATTGTAGTGAACGACGTTCGAATCGACTACGTAAAAGCCTGGACGATAATAATAACCAACATATGCTTGGATTATGTCAAAACTTTATTAACAATAGTGCCGTTATTTTCAATGCCTCGATAAATTATCTCAAATTGTTGGGTAGCCGTCTGTGAATATTCAAGTTAATTAATTCCAAGCCAATCGATTAATAAGGAACATTTGTGATTATTATATAAACAAGCTTGACTTATTAGTCTATATGGCGCGAGATTTTCAAGCCACTCTCATACAGGCGGTAAAATTACATTAATCCGCGCGGTAAAGCGACAGTTGCTTATTAAAAATATACATACTATAATTGAGGATCTAGTCGCACGGGTATTATGCAAGGTCTCAAGAAATTTAAATAATAGTCATAGCGCGTCCAATCGTTTCGAATCCTCAGTTAGTGAGTGCGAGCGTGTGTGCGAGTGAGAGAGAGCGAGAGAGAGAGAGAGAGAGAGAGAGAGAGAGAGATATGGAGGGAGGGGAGAGGGGGTGGGACTAGAGTCGATTGGAGGTAATCGGGTGGGGCAGGGGTAGGAGGATACGGGGAGTTGGTAAGCGCGGTTTCCGCCGCTGAAATGAAAAAGCGCGAGACAGAGACGCTAAGGCCGTATCTCAATTCCCGAGTGCAAGCGCCCACCCCAACGCCAGCAGTCGCCGAGGGAGTGGGTCGTTAAACGCATCGAGGGGAAGAGCCTCACGAGGGGTGGCAGTACCGGCAATGACGTCATACATGCGCGCGCATGCGCATCGGGTGCCACCGGTGGCGGGCTATCGAGGCGATGGCGAGGAAGGGAGGGCGTATGTGCACGGCCGGGGTGAACGACCGACCTAGACTCGATGCGAGCGAGTCAGGGGTGTGCATTTGCAGCTTCGTCGGTCGAGGGGTCGGGGAGAGGTTGGGTGGGTCGGTGGGATGGGGGATGCGAGACGAGTCGACGGTCGCCCTCCTTAAAAGCTACCCACAACGGTAGGCTCAACCCCCGTTACACCATCGTGTGCGTGACGCGTATCACCCAGCGTGCGCCTGCGTGTTTATTATGGGGTTTAGTTGTAAATAAGCGAGGCCTGCTTAATTAAGGGACTCGTTGTTAAGTTCGTTGATGATCGAAGCGAACGGGCCTCGAGTGCGAAGGAAGGCATCGACGTTGCGGGGCAGGCTGTATCGGCAGCGTAGGTCGACCGATGGGGTTTTACTGGGGTTTTGCTGGGGTTTTGCTGGGGTTTTGCTGGGGTTTTGCTGGGGATTTGCTGGGGATTTGCCCTAAAAGACACACAACTTGAAGTTACGGGCTAATTGATGAATAACAATTACATGAGCTGCGCATATCTCGTGAATTTTCGTATAGATTTCGCGCATTATGATTAGAAGAATTGTGGTAGAACGATAATCGATGCGTTTTGAGCGACGGAAATTAGTAGAGAATGAGAATAAGAAATTTTAACGCGATCTCGTATCGAAGAGACTAACCTCAATTCGCAATAATACAATGAACTCGGTATTCCCGAGTGGGAAGGCACAACACATGGGGAGACACGGAAAGGTAGTAAATAAAGTATGTGTGAAGAGTAAGCGACGTAATTTCGTCAGAGGCAAGACTCGCACCCTTAAGGATACGTCACCTCATTCTCAATCCTCCGCGAGAATATCTAAAAATATATCGTAAAGTAAAAGAAAAAGAGCAGGAAAAACAACGGGAGAGGGTAAAAGAGGTCGAGGGAGAGAGAGAGAGAGAGAGACAGAGAGAGAGAGAGAGAGAGAGAGCTGTTAAAGCTCGTCCATAAACATAAATACATCCCCGTACGCACGAGGGGCTCGACGCATCACTTAAGTGTACATGCGAGGCTCGGGCATCTCTCCCTTCTCGGCCTTACCCGCGTACTTGTAGCGACGCGTACCACGTGGTCGGTATTGATCCTCTACGATGCCGTACGACAAAGAGAGCACGAGCGAGAAAGAGAATGAAGCCTTCGCCCACGGCAGTGGAGGGTCGTGTTGTGCATCACGTTCTCTCTCTCTCTCTCTCTCTCTCATGCTCACAGTCGTCGCTGCAGGGGCAGAGGGTAGCAGCCTAGTGCCCCTGCCGCAGCGGTCGTTCACCCCAAGTAGGGGAACGCGGGGAGAGCCCCTGCGTGTGGGGGACGCGGCTCGTTCGATTCTCGGTTCCCCTCGGCTGAGTCTCTCGGTGGCTCTCGGCCGATCTCGGGACTGTACTTGACCCCGAGGATCCTCGCGCCCCTCGTGTGCCTGAGACCGCAATCCTGCGAGCCGAATTATCGCGATTAGAAAGAGGAGGGAGAGAGAGAGAGAGAGAGAGAGAGAGAGAGAGAGAGAGAGAGAGAGAGAGAGAGAGAGAGAGAGAGTAAGAGACTCTCCTCAACGCCACTGGCATTTTGGTATTCTGCCCCTTTCGTTTCTTCGATTCTCTCTCTCCCTTTCTCTCTCGCCTAGATTATGATTCCCGGATGAGATCTCAGTCCTTTGTCAATGCTTTTTCCGGTCTCTGCCGATGAGTGACTCGAAGAAGGGATGTATGATTCATCGGCTGCTAGGGGAGCAAGACTTCCGAGAATAACTTTTATTTGTGGGCGTCAGTTTGGAAATATCATTTCCCTGGAGCTACTACGACTGTGTGTCGTTGGAGCCGAGAAATGGTCCAGGAATAAGCCCAGCGACACTGAATTTAGCGCAACGATATCCGTCGGGCAGTGTGAATTTTCTTTGATTTGTTAATTCTTTTGAAGGAAAAGCGGCTTCGTTTAGGAGATGCATTTATGGAGATAACCTTATTTGGTCTTGCGCTCGATACTTTTTCACGAATGGGTCGTTCAAAGGGAGCTAATGTTCGTTTTCATTTTCTAGTCGAGGACATTAATCTACGCGTATATGCTTATTTAGAAATTTATAACGAAGGTTCTTTCTTTCTTTCTTTCTTTTTTTTTCTGAGGAGGGGCGAGGGAAGCTTTAATGGAAATAGCATCGATTCCGTGTATTTGTAATTGGTATGGAGATCCTATGGAGTTAATAGTTTTAGCTATTCGTTGAGTAATAAAATAGAATAATTTAGGACAACGTGAATTATTAAAACTCTCCGGCGAATAACGAATGTTAAAAACGACTATTAGACATTACATTAAACATTTCATATTTTTCCGTGGTAATCACGTGCCTTAATCACGATTATATTTTCTTTATTCGTAATTCGGAGTCTCACCTGCGCCAAAGATCAACGACGAATGAAACATAATTCCAACTCACATATAATGCGAAACTATTTCATAATCGGTCGGAGGAGTGGGGGGGGGGTGTAAAAATTTAATTTATCGAAATTAATTTCACATTTGTACGAATATATTACTCACGATAATCGACATGGCAAATAATCAAATCAGAGTACATACTATTCTCATCTACGTCCTTGTGACAGCTTACCTGAAAATAAAATAGAGTCTTCTTAAATCGGATAATCAATTCCAATGCTCGAAATACATTGTATTTCGTTAAGTGTAAGGCTAATAAATAATTAATTAATATGTAGCATGCACATCCAAATATATAATGTAAATCGTAATGACGAACTTTCTTGTCATCGACTATTCATGAATATTCATATTTTTCTTAAACAATTATTCACTCTTTCGATTGATTTTCATAATACAGAGAGTCATTTATTTACTTTGCAGCTAGAAACGAATAAACAACACAATAAGTAATGTTTAAAATTATTAATATTCTCAGTATACGGACAACCAGTAATTATTTGTGTATATATTTCCTAAACATTATAGTCCTCTGGATACGAAAAAAAGTACTTAATTACTTAAAGAACCTTAATTATCGTTGAAAAATATTTGCTTTTTTAAGCAAAGTATATAATCAAATCGAAGATTCATGAAAATGAAAACGTCAATATAATGTATTTCATAAAACGCGACACGTAAACACGTTTTTAAATATATATATATATATATATATATATATATATAATTGTTATATCATCGAATATAATAAATATACATCTTTTATTTCTATAAATTTTCTTTATAATCGTTGTTGCAATCTAAAAATATACAAATAATAAAGATTTTAATATTTTATATTTAGCCTCTTATCCGTTTAATATGCGAGTTTATGAGGTATTCTAATTCATTTGCAATTACCGAAATATATTGCAAATCGAAGAGCATATATTATATTTATAATTAATAATTGAAAAGTTTCCTTAATATTACTAATATTATAAACAGGATACTTTCAATGTTAATTGCATGAGAAAGAATATTCGCATTCGTTACATCGATAACTCCATACTAGATGCAACGGCAACTCTTTCGAATCTTTTCTCTTATTTTTCTAATCTTTTCATTCGTACTTTTAATAGATTTTAATAATTTTAAGCCTACAGCTTATAAGACAATATGTTGTGTTTTGATATTTTAATCCTATACAAGATTATTACTATCTAACAAAAAGTTGATCTATTAGATCTATTAGATACGTATAAAATAAATATATGTAAAAACGGCAATTCGCATTGTACATAATAGTTTCAACAAATTCGTATTTTTTATTATTATACGATGTATGTGGTAATAAATCAACTATCTATTTGTATTTATATTATAAGTACGCTAATGATTCAAGTATACTTGAAATTTCATAAACATTATAGAATATTTTATATTGTATTCTCAATTAGAAATATGATTGAAAATGAAATAAATGTAATGCATAAGATATAGTCTGCAATTATGGTTTTAACGAAACGTTAGCGCAAGTAATATCTGATATAATTTAGAAATCATATTAAAATGGACGCTCAGATTCTGAGAAATCTTTGCTATAAAATGCTTCTAGTAATTAATTCGGGTAATTGCTCGGGCTAATAAAAATACGTAAAATTCCTACATTATAGTCTCGTCTCGATCATCATTAAAAGTCAGTTTATATTGAAGAAAACGGATAATCATGCGATGAAAAATATTATCAATTACGAAACAATGAATATTTAAATTTACAAAACTTTCACGCGCGAATGAGCACCTTCTAATGTCCAATTTAGAGGTGTATTGGTGAGCAAGGCAATTCTAACGAACACACGTTTGCGATGGTTTGCACTTGCAGTGTAAGATTACAAACGAGCGTAATGACGAATAAAGAAAAGAGAAGTGAATGGCGCGTATGCAATTAACCTTCGTTTATTTCCTTGACCTCTGATAAGCTAATTTTTATATTGTTAACAATTTGAAATGGCTGTGAGCATGTGACACATTTTGAGAATTGCAGAGGGAAGCTTTCAGTATTCAGCAAACTTTTCAAAGATTTTTCAAACATTTTACTATGCAAATTAGGCTTTCCTCGTTTTAACGAAAAGTGAAATTCTTAATATAATGCCAATAATTCTTTGTGTTATATCATAATTTAACCGTGGTTAAGTTACACGATATATTCAGTTACGTACAACGTTACGTATATAATATGAAATATAAAAATATCAAAAAATAATATATATATATATATATATATATATATATCAATGTGAAACTTCATTTACCGATCAGTGATACGTTAATCGGATGCATATATGGTGAACGGTCACATTTTCATAACGTACTATTCAATTCTAAACGAGTGCAGTTAAATTTATAACACTTTATACAATGATGGACTCGATAATCTAAATAATCTATTGTGCAGAGAATTTATATCTTTGAAATTGGCAAAATTGTTAATTAATATAAAATATGTTGATGCGGCTAAAATAACATAATTATTTTACAATTACTTCGATTTAATTGTTAATATTCTGTGCGCACAAAGTATTATATTAATAAAATTTGAAATATTTTACCAGTCAATAACATATTGAGGATAAGCTACAGTTTTAACTTGATGGAATATTTTGGCAAAAAATATCCACTTAACCATACGATACGAGTGTCATTACGATATCCTTAGCAATCTAATGGGATGCACGTAGTTGTGAGAAAGAAACAAGAAACCAAAAACAAAAAAATAATAACAAAAAAAAAAAGAAAAAAAAAAAGAATCTAATCAACCAAAAGCCAAGCAATTCAAGTATACCGATGGGTCGGTCTCCGCTTGCAATTGCAACGCTCCATCTATTTATAAAAGCAAATGCCCCGATAATATTGCATTCTTTGCCGCAGCTCCTCCCTTCCTGCGCGCAAATCGAATTTCCGGGCGTTCGGTCCGGCATCCATTCTTCACTGACGAGCGAAAGGGGCTTTCCTTCTTTCGCGTTCACGCGAGGCTCGCCCGCCGACTAAGGAAAAGCGCGAAAAAGCCGGGTGGAAGGGGGGGGGGGTCAAAGTGCCGGGACGACCCCTCGAAAACAATGACGCCGAGCGGGAAAACCTACGACCGTAGCAAGTAAACATACTGGGCTTTGTGTATTGGGAGGTGGGAAAAGTGCGAGGGGGAGGTTGAGTGATGGGTCGCTCGCTGCACATGGGAGAGCTTTCCCCGACTCAGCCAGCATTTATTGACTTTCTGAAAAACTTTTCCATCCCATTTTTTCTACACTGTATCATCGAGCATTGGATATTTATTTATTTCGATATTTCCTTCTCCATGATTATCGGATAACTTTTCGCTTGAGGCGTCGTTGCGCCCAATGTGCGCCTTCTCGCTGCTTCGTAATAAAATGTTTTAAGCCACTTGCTTACGTGGTATATATGTGGCATATATATGGCCATAAGTGCGCATGAATATGCAAAATAATAAGTATCGATTATTATACGAGGCTGTATATTATACGAAAGTAAGATGTAGAAAGCAATAGTTCGTCATAAATGACTGTACAAAGCTGGAGCTGCCGTACTTTTATTTAGCCAGCCAGACCCCATAGCTTTCAGCGCTTTATTATTAAAATATTTACTTTTATCGTGGAGTATAATGTGTAAATGTTAACAACAACAACAACAACAACAACAACAACAACAACAACAACGACAACAACAACAACGACAGCAAAATATGCAATAATAATTTATTGCATAAGAATAAAGACAATGCTCGATATAACAAATCAATATGACGGATTCCAAGACAAAATAATAGATTATCTTGTAATAACGTTGCAATATTTTAGTTTTATCATCATTGATTGTATAAGCGACTTTCAGAGAAATGTTATTATATAATCGAAAATAAATTCATAAACGAGCCTCGCTTCAATATTATACAAATACGATACAAATAATTCGAATGTCGTTATATACACAGTTCTGCTCTTTCTTCGAGTTCCCATCCATTATATCCACGGTATTTACTTCGTAAAAGTAGCACAAAATACATACACACGCTTGTGCAGTATTTTTTTTTTTCTTAATCGAATTTTGCATCCCTTTCGATTAAAAAATTAATCAACCATCGGCCATCTTCTTCTCAAGATCAATATCATAAAATATATGTAAAATTAGTGGATTGAGTGTTAATAAAAAAAAAAAAATAAATAAAAAAACAAAAAAAAAAAAAATATATATATATATACATTAGTGCCTACTTTCTTCAATACTTGAATTAATGGCAGACAATTTTTAGCACACAGCCGTGATAAATAATGTACAACAATGAAATATGTTAAAAATAGTTATGCTCGTATGGTGCGTACGTACCTCGGATTGTATTTCAAAATTAAAAATAAAACGTAACGAAACTACGCTCAACACTTGTCACATCGAGGCGTCAACAAAAATAAAACAAGCCCACAGGATAAACAAACTACAGCGCGATATTATTGGCCGGGAAAGCAGCGATTTCGTTACGTAAAATGCCGAGAGCACGTCCCGTCGTTCGGCCGTACGCGAACGCACTATCCGAAGTCTCCCGGAAAAGTCCCGAAAAGCGTCACCGGCGTGTGGGTCAATTAGACCACGCCTAGAGGATGAAATTCGAAAGCCGGGAAGGCGAGCGTCCCAAGAAGCGCAGAGTGCATTCACCCCGCGGGCGTCAGAGGGGGATGCGTCTTTCTTCCTTTATTTCCTCCCCTCTGCCCCTACGGGCAACGCCGCAACGGTGCCTAAGAGCGTCTGCGCGCCGGCACCTGCGCGATTTTTCTCCACGTGCTGCACACGTGGTCCCGGCGCAGGGAAAGCCTTCTTTCAAAATACAATGCAATTCGAGACGATGGGAGATGAGAGAAAAACCAAAAACAAAAAACTAAAGGAAAAAAGGAAAGAAGAACATACGGGAAGGCCGCGTGTTTTTCATTCTGTTTGCGGATTTTCGATGGAATTAGAATGAAGTGCGCACGCAGCCCCCAGAGATTATAGTGCACTTAGTGCTATTGGACCAAGGCGGTTCTTGGTCTTGTAGTGCCCATAATTTGAACGGTGGGGGTCAATTAATTCTAATTGCATACGATAAGCTTATTCTTATCTTAGGAATTTCAGAAATTTCATGGTTACATTATTTTGCGATCGCTCGATTATTCATACGAAGAGATTATGATTTATTTACACGGGCGACAAGCAGTCAAATACTTTAGAAAGTTCTCTTAACAATAAAAACAAAAACAAACACAATTTTTTCGTTTAGCAGCGATTGAAGATAGATGAATTGAACTTGCAAGGGAAGCATTAGTTAATGTTTATTTACAATTTATTTACTTCGATATTTTGTTATGGTTTGTAATCTCGAGCAAATTACGTTTTACCACATTCCATCAAGATTGAATAAAAATCTGACTTTCTTATAACAATTTCACCTTTACATTTATTCGTAAAAAAAAAAACTTATATCAAATTGTAAAGAAATTATAATAAACAACATATAAAAGCAAAAAAAAAATAATACGGTATTTTGTCTGATCGGGTACTATGAAATCATCTCAATTTAGTACGATAATTAATTTTGATATTGTTATAAACAGCCCCGACACAACTATAATATCATAAGCAAGAAGAATAAATGTTGGAAAAACTGTAAATATAACTGCAATTACAATTATAATATAATTTAACAGTGTTTATGAATGTTAGAGCATTCGCGATTGCTTACATTATGCAGCTAATTTACATGGAATTCTCGCTTTTAGTTGTAATTTCAGTATTTTTTTTTTTTTTTTTTTTTTTTTTTTTTAACAACTTTATATACATTAACAACAACCGAGATAAGTTTAAGAATATTATTACTTTAGTAATTAAATAAAAAACATCATGAATAATTACATTTGGCCAGTTTATTTCAAATGCTGCTCGCAGAGTTTATGAAATTATTTGCATCAATGCTTTATAATATTATTACCTTCTGATATCATCAATTTAACCATTATCGATGTATAAAATATGGTCTGTAATAGCACAATAATCCGTAAATGTATGAAAACGAAGAAACTGCAAGCTAACGAAACTTTATTAATAATACTTAAAGCTTACAGAATGTTAATGATAAAATTATCTGTATTAGATAAATATATTTACTGTATGTTTAAACCGATATGGTAAAGAAATAAATGAGAAAACTTGTAGTTCTATGTATTTTATTTACTGCACGATAACTTCACGAATGGCTCACCAATATAGATGATTTTGAAAGAAATCATTGATTAATTTAGTTGAAAAGTTCTATTATAATGATTAAAGATTAAGTGCATCGTAAAAAATTCAAAAGTCCACTGACATTTGCTCCAGAGCAGGCTTTGTGATAAAAATGTATTTATTTTTTATTCACTTAATTAGTGTTAGGAATTCGTTTTATACAACAGTTTTCAAAACGATTTTATTAATACCGTTTCATTTGTAGAAGCATTAATTTAAATATACGCACATATACATCTATTTATCAATGTTCATATCGACAACCACCCACCCACCAACGCGCGCTCTCACACACACACACACACACACACACACAGAGAGAGAGAGAGAGAGAGAGAGAGAGAGAGAGAGAGAAATATATGTTATATTACATATAATTTTATGATGTGACAAAAATTTCATACAATGTTGATCATTTTGACTAGGAATTGCATAAATCCAGCAATTGCATTTGCATAAAAAAGAACCTACAGCCGTTAATAAAATTATTTTATCGTATGAACATTATATTCGATTAATAAATTATAATTCCTTGCAATAATCATTTCAAATCGTTTTATTTACTTGCAAATTTCAATTTAATAAATGAAAATACTGTACTCTTACTATTGCAAGTTTACAGTGCAATTCTATATGCGCGTATTGAAAAATTTTTTATTTTATTTCAAAAAATTTTTATTGACAGTTGCTGTACATTAATGTCTATGGCAATTACATTCACGACTCTAATAACAATACCCGAAATACATATCAACATTCATTTTTCCCCTACATTCAGGAATTCCAAGTAGCAGATCTAGCGTACTTACATAATTTACGCAACATTGCGTAATCATTAAAAATTTAAAGATTGCAGATTGCAATTACAACGAGAATAACGAAACGCAGAAAGATTTATACTGGAGGAAGAGAATTAATAGATACCATGTAGATTATAAATTTCTATATTTTATAATACAACGACGTTGAGTTCGGATCATGGGTTCGGAAAATGGAAAGTCACTCAGACTTCCGCGAATGAAAACAAGCCTAAATTGTCACATTGATGCTCTTATGAAATAATCATATCTGCATTCCCTCCAACATTTTTCATGAATTAATAAGGTCCACAGAGTCATTTACAATAATCTTACCAGTCGATTATTAATCAACGACTTTAATAAGGAATCCCTGCGTCTTACGGCAGCACTTTTAAAAAAATTTTCGCGACGTTGCGCAATCGCCGTCGAGTCCGAGCGCTGAAAAACCTTAATCCAAAGCTACTCGACAGAATCGCCAGGAACAGAATGATCCTGGACAAGAAGGGTGGGAGTGCACTCGGCCTATCAAAGCCCGAATCGCCGAAAACCACGAGCCAAGCCATTCGTCGCACCTCACCAAATCAACAACAGCAACAACAGCAGAAGCATCAGCATCAGCAGCAGCAGCAGCAGCAGCAGCAGCAGCAGCAGCAGCAGCAGCAGCAGCAGCAACAACAACAACAACAATTGCACCGACCACGGCACCGGCAGCCCCAACTACCAAAGGATCCGGTGAGACCGTGGTGTCGCGAAGCTAGGCTGCGCGTCCGCGTCCCGAGTCAACGAACGTTAAATTGGGTCTGAGCTCCGGGCGCCTCGGCGTATTTTGGACAGCCCTCGGCCGCACTCGCGCACTCGTATCGAGCGGCAATGCCAAGGGCAAGGGCGCCCCCGTCTCGGCTCCCCCACCAGCAGCCGCTTCCGTGTCCTTCCTCTTCCTCTTCCGCCCAATCGCGCACGCACTCTCGGACACGCACACGCGCCCGTACCAGGACGGGGTTTACGCGCACGCGCGCCTCGTTTTCGGCCGATTACGTGACGGCGCGCGCCGTCCTTGGGGAGGGGCCGGGATCCGATCAGCTGCTGGCGAGGAGAGACGACGCCGCGGCCGCCCCACCCGTCCCCTCACCACGACAGGCTGCCCCACCGCCACTGACGCTTCCGTCTGTGTGTAAGGACGCGAGGGTAAGAGGCGATGGCCGGACGCTCGCACTTTTGCACGAGGACGTTGACTTCTTCTTAGGGCTAGGAGCGACGCAAACGCTTCCGCTTGCTTCGTCGCTGGCTGGCCTTCGCTATTTTGCGGAATCGTCGCGAGCTCCGAGGCATTCTATGGGCGAAGCGGGCAAGTGCCCTAACTTTCTCGTATACGATGCCAAGAGCCAAACGAAACGATCGATCCACCGGCTAAAACTTATCGCTCGAGCAAAGAAAGGGGAAACTATTCCTTTCGACATTACGCGTCGAGTGCACAGCTGCTCTATTAAGATTATCGGCTATATCCTAGCCACTTCCTTTATCTTCTAAACAGAATTTCACTGGAATAATGAAAATATCCTTTTGGTGGCTTTGATTTATTGATAGCTTGTATGGACGAAATTCGCCAATCCTGTTACGAGCGCAACCGAGGTTCCTTCATCTTGGGATAGGTTATGTTCGAAACTTTACCAATAGCATCTGCGCAAACACTCGCACATTAAACCTTCATTTACATATACAGCCACACTCTCGTAACTGTCGATCGTACACGGCTCGTGATAATATCAATTAAGAGCCACTAATGATTAATAAATCAATATTATCACTTGGCTTATTTATCGACATTTCAACGTTTGCAACGAACATTTTATCGTAATTATTTAATGAATTTGATGAATTGCTCTTACAATTGACATCGCAATACAATCGCCCACTACAACGAAATACTAAAATTATTTCAATATCTCGTCGACAATGTCATTTCTATTATCTCGGGACTTCTACAAACTCTCGTGCACACGGGGAAAATGTTTACGTGATGGTGAGTCACCACAATTGTACAAACTTCAAGCTTCTACACTTGCTCGGTCTACACTTGATCGTGGCAGTTATCCATTAGCATCCTTATTTCGATTGTGATCGTGATAAAGATGATGAAGGGATCAACGTGGGAATGAAACGAGGGTATCTTCCTGGTGAGCGAATAGTTTGCATCGCCTCTTCTCACTGCTTCTATCGTACTCGGATGGTTTGTTAATGGAATGCAGCTAATTACCAAACCATCGTTAACTCGACTCTACGGCGTTTAATAGCTTTTTTTTTTACATTTTTTTACATTAGAACTTTGGTATTGCGGCCTGATTTGCATGCATTTGCAAACGTCTGCAAAGGCACATTTGATTTTTCGAATCTTATCAATCGGAAACTTGAACATTGGTGGAACAACAGCTGTAATACGTCATACGTGGAAGACGATTGCACTAATAGTGTAAACGGGGCTCGAACCTCCCATACATTATATCAGATTATATCATTTATTTCTTCTATCTAATTCTTCCTTTACTTTTATTTATGTCAATTTATCCGATCTTAAAATTGTGAGCGTGAATTACTATTAATGAATATCTCTACTTACCCATACCGAATAGTTTGAAAAATAGTTAATAGACGAATAAAATTCACGAATATTAAAGGTATCGTATTAAAGTAATAATAATGAATGTAATTAATTGAAGTTCGGTTTTTCTCATGAATGAAGTTTTATATTTTTGGAACGAGAAACGTGCATTCTCAATCTCAACCAAATTAGAATATTTTGATTATTAGGACTTCTTAAAGGATTAATTAAAAATATATGGACTAACGCTTTCAATGTTTTATTCAATGTATAACCTGCTTTTTTTCTATTTTACATTAGTAAAATAACGAAGTGAATCTATTTGTATATCTGGTAACTTTTATAAAAATACAAGACTAAATATTTTGCGACATCTTATGTGTGTCAAGCTGTCTTATGTCACAAGTACGTTATTACGAAAAAACAGAGAGTTTGTAGAAAAATGAAAGGAGACATTTGGAGCAGAAAAAGTCGAATGGAATTTTTGAATAGTAGAATTATTAAGATCCACGGGTTTATAGTGACTGAATCGCACCGAATAATCGTGCCAAGATTATTATTATTATTATTATCCAAAATACAATTAACGCATTCAATAGATAATTTTGATAAAATTATTCAAGGATTAAAGGACTTTCTAAGCATATTTTGAAAGTTATTATAAATTTGTAGTAATTCAATCGCTTGATTAAACAAGCAAACTTTTTTTTTTGTTCCCTGATCGAATTCTTATAAACTATTCCATTTCTTACGTAAAATACTCGATTTGAAAAGACTTCACTCTACATGCGACCACGGAAAATCATTTTTCCTATTTAATATTATGAATTATGAGTGCCAATTAAGCGTTATTTATTATGTCCTGCTTAGAAAATGAAAATTTTCATCCTTTAAGGCTCGTTTCATCCTTTAAGGCTCGGCTTTTTGTTTTTTTTTTTTTTTTTTTTTTTTTTTTTTTTTAGAAAGTTAGATACGTCGAATATACTAAGGGTATGTACTCTACTACTATACCAGAAAGTTCTATACCAGAAAGTTAAGGGGCCCGATTATCCATAGATTTAACACATCAACAGAGCCACGAGACTCGATTTAATCGGATCCACTTAACCAAAGAATTAAAGTGTAAAAATTTATTTTATTGGCAAAAACGAGCAGACGCCGTTAAAAAGAATAATGGAGAAGAATCAATTAACGCGCTGCAGGATACGGCGTAGGAGCTGGATAAGTCAAGCTCAACTCCGCCTTCCCCGCCGATCGTCGCATCCCCATTAGCACGCGAGGCTCTTCTTCTCCCCAAACCAACATCCCCGATCATCTCGAGCAGCGATTCCTTCCCGTTATCCACGCGGCTCGGCCAACCTCGTCGCTGCTCGTAGCGTCTTTACGCCAAGGAAAGCGCCTGCTCTGATGGAAGCGATTTTCAGCGTCATGGAAGACCACGGGAGGAGAAAGCAGCACCGGGAGGTTAACGCACTCTCGACTAGCGACGGAGCGACGTTTCGCTGACGATTACGTAAGGGCGGCGCGAGTCGGCTCCCTATCGGAGCCATAAGACCGCGAAGGGTGTCGATTCGTGTAAAGATCGAGAGGCTGGATGACTCTTCTCGATTACGAGATCGTGGCCGTCCATTGGCTCGCGTTGCTCGATCGTTCAGCATAAATAAACGAGGGGTAGATCGGATTTGATGGCGTAGAGGCACTCGAGACGGCGGAGGAGGCTAATTTCTCGGTTGCGTAAGCCACGGATCGCTCGCTCTCTCGCGTCTCGAATTAAAGTAACAAAAGTTCAGGCTCGATCGTTGCATTAGCGGGATTGGCAGCACTGGAGTTACGATATTCCTATCTTAGTTATCGATCGGACGCGTAAGTTAGAAACTTAGCGCTCGTTAGGAGCGTTGCTCGTAATCGAGCGCAACAAGCTCGCGAAGGAAAGTTCGTACGTATGTAATGATGATCGTAAATTTGCAAGAGCATGCCGTACATTTTTACAAATAACGGCGGCATAACCACTTCAATTTATAATAGTATCGATACATCAGAGGCCCGATATCCACTAAGTACACAATATATTAACGGGCATAATAAACGAGGAGGCGTAAATCAAAAACTAATCGTAGACTTTCATCGCGGCTCGGCGCTTAATAGCGAATTCGCCATAAAGTCAGCGTCCAAAAACGTATAGAGCGAGAAAAACAAAGAGCCTGCGACGTATTGTCACGCCTCCGTTTAACGATTCAGCCAACGTCTCGTCGGCCGAGCTGATAAGAATCTCCTACGACTTCCGACAGTACTCGATATGCGCGCGTTAATCTGCAACGGGAGTAGTCGCGCACTTGGTATTCGGGCGGCGATCGAACCCTGAGCGCGGCTACGATCTTTCGAACGGTACATTGTACTCTAGTGGCGGCGATCCCGGACCCTTTCTCACACGAGAAAGCAGGAAGCGCGATTGAGAACCGCTGCCGAGGAGAAAGTGCCAGTCCCGCGACCGACATATTCTGCACTCGCGTGTGCTACGCGAGCCACCGGTGATGACACTGCGCGGCCGTCATGGTGAGACGGCTGTATGGCAGTTGTGTGCGTGTGCGTGCGTGTGCGTGCGTGTGGAGCGATGTGTTAGGATGGTGTTGCGCGGACGGGGGGGGGGGGGGAGGGCACGCGATGCTGGCTGATTTTTGAGGCCGATTTTATAGCGGAAGGGCTATACTGATTGCGTAAACCCGATCGCGTCAAAGTGGAAATCTTCCCGCATCCAAAATCTCGCAAATAAACAAATATATGCAAAGTAAAGCGTCTCGCTTAATAATTAATAAGCATGCAGAAAGCAAAGTTATCGCGTGCAATTCTTTGGATTATAAAAAAGTCGAAATTTGCTAGCCACTAATACATTCTCCTATTCCTTCGACACCTGTCTTATTTTCGGAATGGAACGAGGTGAGCATGGCGTCGAAAAAAAAACTTTGGACAGTTCTCCGCCTTTTCGAAATTGCGCATTACGCGATGGAGAGGCGTGCAAAAATATCATCGCACCTTTTTCATTTGCATACGCTGTAACGAATTGTGCGGCTAACGCAGCGTCAAAATAAATTCAACGTGAACGAAAAGTCAGTAACGTTAATAGTTTTATTTTATTGTAGTTTTATTAAAGCCGAGTTTTTCAAAATATGATCCAAGATAACGGGTTTCAATGCTGAAGCAGTCTTGCACGAACTCTAATTATGATTGCTAATCTACTCAATACGAGATACAACAAATATGAAAACAAACTTCATATAAACATACTCAATCTTTATGCTTGTATAATCATAACACGCAAACTATTAACCATTCATTGCTTTACGATCGCACCATTGATATTCGAATTCATTTAATCGAAATTAATAAAAATCAAAGCCTAAATTATTCTCCATCATTTATAATTGATATTTAATTTAATAGTGATCGTAACAACAACGACATCGACAACGACAACGACAACGACAACGACAACGACAACAATAACAACATTAATAGTAATAATAGTAATAATAGTAATGATAATAATAATAATAATAATAATAATAATAATAATAATAATAATAATAATAATAATAATAATAACAATAACTATAATAACAACAAGAGTTTTTAGTTTGAAGAAAATTTATTACTATGGTATAAGCAGTAAATTAATAGAAGCTTTACTTATTTAAGTTAAAAATCGGATTAAAAAAGTATGATAATTTCTCGTAAACATTATCATCGATTATATTGTTTCCGTTAATAATTATTCATCAGAAAAAAACTTTTAGACAAAAAGTATGCGTATGAATTCTCTAATAGTTTAAAACAATATCATATTTTTTTTCTCTTTTTTTCTTTTTACGTAAAATACGGATGACTCAACATGAATAGAAATAGTCTGTAATATAATAATATGTATGTTATATCACGTTGCTGCAGCCCTCTTTCGAAAATATAATTGTTTGGCAATTATTTTCTTTTATTTTTTAAAGAAAAATTTTACAAAATTATTGTATTCTTACTGCGAGGCGAATCAACGTAAATTCATTTGTTCCTCCCTGAAACGATTAGCTTAAGAAAATAAATAAAATCACTTTATTAAATTAAATAAAAATCGCTCACATGCCATGGAGACGTTAAGCAAACTATTTGTGCCCTGCTTTACACTTATTTTGCCATATATGTAAAACATATATGTTAATTAGCTATTTTAATGGAGGAAAGAAAGTAAGTTAGTCGACGTTTTATTCTGTGATATATTATGATCTTTTTCTGTGATAATTATAAGAAAAGTGCAATATTATGCGGAATAACGAGTCGCCGACATAAAAACCTTTGTAAAGCAATAAGCCGTAACAAGCTAAAAGAGGATCATGGAACGCATAAAAGAAGTAAATATTCGTAAGATATCGCGTAAGCGCAGCGGTGATTATTTAGTTACATCTTGGAATATTTATCTCGATAAACAGCCCAGTTTCAATTTCCCATTCAATTTCCGGCAAAGAAAGTTTCGCCTCCCCCCTCCCCCGCCCCTATTACTTTGGCCGGTGCCCTCTTCAATATCGATTTCGTAAGCAATCTTTCCCGCACTCTTTCTCTCTCTCTCTCTCTCTCTCTCTCTCTCTCTCTCTCTATCTTCTCTTCTAATAATCGTAGCAGAGCAATTAGTAACCGGTTGTCCCATCTCGTGGGAGGGGGCATCCACATATGATCAAAAGGCTCCTCACGCTGTCATTCTTTCTTCACGGATCTGTTGGTTTTCGTCGTAGTACATATGGGTCACTGCTTTGTTTTTTTTTTGTTTTGTTTTGCTGAATAAAAGTTGAATCGTTAATGAGAGGCCGTTGGAATTTCGCACTTCTTCCTTTGTGCTGGCTCGTTCGGCAGACGAGGTCCATTGATTCTGGGATTCGTTGACGAGACTCAAGTACACATGTATTGTTGATCTCTGTCGTATGGGTAGTAGAAATTTTTTAATGCACGCGCATTATTCATTTTGTAATTTACTTTGTCGATTCTAATACTGCTTGTTGTTGCTTGCGAGGTGCGCAAAAGTTTTATTGCGTAGACGCGCCTCCTTTTTTCACGCGCACTCAAATACATTGTGGGAGAGGCTTAAGGCCGAACTAGCCTTTTTCTACTTCTCTTCGTCTCCTTATCCAATACAATAATGATACAATGGAGGCTGCTTTTGCGAAATTCAATACCAGCATTGCGAGATTGCACAATGGTGTTAACATTTATTTTAAGCTCGTGCACAACTAAGCTCCTTCCAATGATCAATAAACTTAATCTTCGCTTTATCGTATAAGGTAAAAAAGCAAAATTCGAATGCACTTTCGTGTCCCGCGACACCCAATTAATCCAAATAATAAATTAAGTTTAATCCTTTTCAATTTAGAGTAAAGTTTGGAACTCCATTTACGAAAATATGGCCCTCTTTACTTACCCTCCATTTTGAAATCTATTGGCTTTTAAATTTTCGATTAAAAGAAAATAATACAAAAAGACATTTCATTTTATCTCAATATTCGTAACAAAATTTTTTTTATCTACCTGTACATTTGCATCAAATGAAAAATCCAGACTTACGTAAATACCAATGTTTTTCTAAGATCTATAATTTGAATTTTTTATACGATTTATCTAATATTAATAGTAAAATAGGATAATATAATAACTGTAAGAAAGTGAAGGAAACATTTTTTTTTCTCCATTGTTTTTATAACATTTGAAATTAACCATTAAAAATTCAATATTTCACCCGGCAAGTATTATTACTTGCTACATGTAACCGTAGCAAATATTTCTGAATAACTAGAAACTTTTCAAATTCATTATTCAATTGAAATTTATTAATTATATTATTAAAAATATAAGTGCCAAATATACGACGACTAATATGATTTCCAATTAATGAGGGCGAAAAATAAGAGGATTCATAAAAATTATACGAAATTTTCCATACTCTAATATCTTGATTAATTTTTCCAATCACTTCTTGTAATTACTTAGTGGTTTCGAAAATGTAAGGCTTGAATTTTATTTGCGACTCTACGACTAAAAGCCAAAAAATTATCAATAATTAATGATTATATTGAATATTCAATATTCAGTCAAGTGGAAATGTATTACATATATTAATAAGTAAATTTTAACTAATAGTTATCAAGAGAATAAGATGACACGTCCTGAAGGATATAATTATTGCAAAAATACTTTATCAAAATCACGTGACTTAATTGGTTTTTCAAAACTTATTTAAATTATTAGAACGGCGTCACTATAATCGAGAATACTTTAAATTAATTTAACGTTAATTTTAATCAAGACCCGATGACAATTAAATTAGTATATTATTCTTCTTAATTTCATTTCTATTATAATCAATAATGAACTTATCATCGAGTATTCCAACACATTGCGATTTAATAAAAAAAAAAACTTATTATTTACTCACCTAATTAACAGTTAATGTCAGTATTATAAATTTATATGAAATTTATATTACTGTGGGTAAAATTAATTTGTCGATGGCCCCTGTTCTTCTAATTAAGCAAAATTGGTCAAGTCAAGCTTAATATACCCTTCATTATTCAATTGAATTAGAATTAATTAATATTTTTAATAGAAATTTAGTAACTTTATAATTCGCAAATTTACTTAATCAATTCGCTTGAACAAACTTCTGGTTGGTTCATCGCAATAACAATTATCTCGCAATGGAATGAGCTTTGGACGTACGCGTAAGGTGAGTGTCCCGATTAGGATTTGCTTTTAGACTTTCTGAAAAGGGTGAATTTTCCATTAATTTATCCAATAAAATTAGTAATGCAATTGTCAATAATACAATTGTCAAAGTTAAACGTGAGTCGCAGGTATTGTAATTACATCCAACGATAAAAAAAGCTTCGGAAGACTTTGTTCATTAATACGGAATCAATGGTATATCGATACGAAAAATATTACCAATTATTAGCAAATCCTTATAAAATGAGCTTAAGAAATTCTGGTTTTGTGCATTTTGTGAAATTTAGTGCGGCTTTTTCATTATCTACTCAAGTAAAAGAAAATAAAAAATTTATATTATTTAAAAGCTCGAATGCGCATGTGCATATAAACAGAGAGATATTTATTTTTCACGAAACATAGTCATTATTAATTGGTGAAATTGAATGCTCTTACTTGTGTGAGTTTTCCTCGTACGTATAATTCAATAAAACGGATGCTTTCAGAAATGTATGAAACGCTCGAGAAACATTGTCTTAAGAATAATTGACGAAGCCTTTCTAAGGGAGAATTACTTTTTATAATTAACTTTTGAATCGAGAGATTTTACTTCATTCAATTTTACTTCACGAAAATAAAAGTAGCGTAAAACTTTAATTTTATGGATATAATTGCCTCATCTTGCAATATTGTACATCTTAATTACACCAATACTCATGACGACTTTTATGGAAAGCCGAAATTGCGTACGACATATAAAATACGACATTCGAATGAAAAAAAAAAAAGAAGTGAAACGATAAATTTCCAACACTATTCTGTTGTAACGAAATGCCATCGCTAGAAAACGATATTTACCGATCGATATTATAATAATACGAAGCACGAGCACGTGCATCAGTATAAATTTTACTCGAAGCGAAGTAATATTTTGCCATCCAAGATTTCGTTCTAATATAAAATATCATTTCAAAACAAAACTTTCCTCCAAATCCATTAGCTTGAAAATCAGCTTCAACATACGAAAGATAAATAATAATCATGCCTCTTCAACAACATTATCATTTAATTTTTATAAAACACAGTATTTTTGATAATCTACCTTGTAAAGTACACATATATCACGCGCGTATCGTTATTTCACTTCCCAATTGCCGGCCATTGAATAATCTAGACGACATTGCACGCTCATTACACAAGCGCATCTTTACGCGAATCCCTCATCGATTGTGCGAAGAAAGGGAAAATTATGTTTCCTACGAATAGCATGAAAGGTTATTATTAATTAAAATATCTATCCACAATAGGATATCCACTGTAAACTTTGAATCTCAATGTGTCAAAGTAAGCAAAACCCGTGGAATCGCAAAAATGCCATTAATGTAGGTCAAAGCGCAGCCGAGCTTCGGGCGATTAAAATCTTCGCTGCTCGAGTCTCGTCTTATATGGGATGTATGGGCGAGTAAATTGACGACGGAAAGGCCGGAGTGCGCGATATAACGCGCTGGTGAAAACATCCGCCGCGCAATGGCCACGCGAGTAATCCTCGGTCGAGTAGGCTCGACCTATTCCTCCTCCAGCCTCGCGATCGCTTTCGCCGCCGGCTATCCGCCCCCGCGACTCTCCTCAGCCTTTAAATACGTGACAGGCGTACGGGGTCAGGCGCAGACGGGGCATTAGATAAACAATTGCCGGCGTTTAAGCAAGCCGAGCGAGACTTATAAGAAGTGCCGAGTGCAGTTCAATAATGGAAAAGTGGCCCGGGCAGCGGGGACCAGTCAAAACTTCGTCGCTATCTCGTAGGGACAAGGAGGAGTCAAATTTCGAGTCACGGCTTCGATTAGTCGAGGATGATGATCCTATGCCTAGGTCACCTCGTTCTTCCACTTTAGCCAAGTCGTCGATATTTTCATGTCATGCCTCCTCGGCGAGATAAGCGCTTACACGAAGCAGCGGCGCTCCCTTTCCACGACGCGGAGATGATATCGATTTTCGATCGGCCGGCTGGAAGGAAGGAAGGAAGGAAGTAGACGCTAATTTATTCTACGCCCGCTATTGTCATTTTCATGGTCTGAGCATTGAAAGCACGTGGCGCGTACAACTGCTGCCGTACTTTTATTATGAAATGTGCGTCGCGCTCGGCAGCTACGATAAATCAAGCAATCGCTCACTATAGTTGACAAATCATTTTTGGCCCGCTTCATTACACAAGGAAACAACAAAGCCTCCATGACATTGGAATTGCCAAGCTTCTCTCCCAGTCGTGCAAAAAAATCGCACGTGCAATTATTATTCAGTCTTATTGCGCGCGAGGTGTGGCTTAGGGAAAGGGAGCTAGGTCGGCTAAGGATATATTAAAATGCTTCTTCCTCGGCATTATTTAACTCGGAATTTTATCAAGGAGCTGACAAGGAGCTGCCTACCCGTAAATCATTATTTTTCAATTAATGCAGTCGAAGTGCGCGAATAGTAGCGATTCGTGCATCTCGCACGAATGATCGTGCACTCGAGAGAAAGCGACATTTTTCGGACGCCGATTTTATATTGCAATATAACGTAAGTGCACAATACGACAAGTCCGTACGAAGAGGAAAGAGAGAAAGAGAGAGAGAGAGAGAGAGAGAGAGAGAGAGCGAGAGAGAGTGAGAGACGGAGAGAAAGGCGCTCGAATTTGTATCGCTATACTGAAATCTTCTCGGCTAGCGCTTCCCTCAAAATTTCCTGACCCGTGCTGCTGCCGAGCATTTTCGCAAGTGCAAGGTGGTCGCTTCGAGTGTAAGCGAAAGTTCCGTACGTCACTGCCACGTGTACGTATAAGCAATATACGTGTGTCGATTTTCGACACGTTGTTTTCCTTTTCACGCCTGTGACTCTTCTTGTCCAACGGCTTTTATATTGTCATTTTATATTGTGTTTTACCGCGAAGTGAAATTGCTCGACTCTACACGATGCGCCTGCAAATATTATTGCAATTTTTAAAGATTAATTGTCAACTGATGCTTTTAGATATTATTAGATAGTTTTATGTAAATAATTAGCCAATCTAAGCAATTGTTTAGCGCGAATGTTTTAGGTTTAAAAAACTACTGTCTCAAATTGTGATATTTTAAAACAATCGTATAAAAAAAATGTTATTGGTAATTGACGATATAATTACGGCTTCGTGTGAAATACCTAAGTAGACAAATATACGCGAAATATCATGGACGTATGGCACAGGTGAAAAACTTAACAATGTCGTGATTTGTTTATATTACAATGAACTATAATAAATACTATAATTTCACAGTTTTATAAGAATCTTTCTATTAATATCGATGCTTCGCCTTCTAATGTATGACAAATTTTTTTTTTTCTATTTTTTTTTATTTTATTTTATTTTTTATTTTCTGATAATTTTACGTGCAATCTAGTGACTTTTTGTTTCTTTTTATATAATTAATTTAAGAAAACGGCACTCGACGCAATAATTTATACGTACAGCTGCAGTTACTCCAACGATTCCCATTAGCCCATTTCTCTCTCACTTCCCCCTCTCCCTCCCACTCGCTCACTTACTCCGTTTGTCCGTCTTTGTCATTGTTCTTCTCTCTCCCTCTCTTCTTTCAAGCTCAAGAAAAGCTATAAGCACATTTTCACACCGACAAGGCACACTGTACACTTGTTTTCATGCACTATTTTATTACTGCTGGCGCGACGCGAGTTTATCGCGCCTCCCTTGTCGGCTTTATGAATAACTACGACTCGAGCGTACATTATTTTTTCTTCATCTTGGTTGTTTGAAAAATGGATAATCGTCGGCTGACTCAAATCTATATTGTCGACGTAAATTTTAATGAAATAATAGCACATCTATAATCGTTTGCTCCACACATTACTATTCCACTCCTTCACATCGACAATATTTATTATTCATACATTTTTTCATAGTTTTACAAATATATCGTCACGCGAGGAAAAATTCATAATACAATTAATTATACCTCCTAATTATGCATTCAGCATATATATGTATTGAATATATACATTGACTTTCAGGATTTATGAGGATTTTTTCATCGGAAAGAGCATAGTTTAATTTAGTTTATTGGAAAATCCTGTGAAATTTATTTCAATATGTCAGAGAAGAAAAATGAACAGGTGTCTTGAATTTACAAGGAAAGAATCTAATATCCAATATGATAAATTTTGTTATCAATCTTATTTAATTACGAAGCAACCAAATTCAAACTTTTATTTTTCGAAATATACTATCCTTTATTTTTAATGTTTGTCACGTACAGCAATCCTCTACTTAATTTGTTATCCTAATAAATACAATTCAATTAATTGATTTAATTTTTATAAATATACTAGAATCTTTGCAATATTTACATTTTTAAAAATTTCATAGCTTTGTCCTTCTAAATTAACTATTATTATTTATAGTTATCAGTAGAAATTTAGCGTAAAATATTATACGAATTGTCATAGTAACCAAGTGTAGTGCTGTTTACACAGTTCAATTAATTTGCTTAATGAAATTATTCGGATGTTTGTAATTGTACTTTCTTTTTTTACTTCTTTCTTTTTCTTTTTTTTTTTTTTTGTTTTTTTTTTTGTTTTTAAGAAAAAGACCAATTTTATTGTAACAAAGGTCTTATTAATAAAGTCCTGTGTCAAATTTACGCATATTTAGTTTGCCTGTAAATGAATAACGAATCCATGCATTCCATTCACAGAATCGAGCGAGTACTCGGTAAAAGTTATTCATTTTTCAATGGCGAACTTACTGTATTGGATTTTTTAGTTGGTCTACATTTTTTTTTTCTGGTGCATTATCGAGAGTTGTGCAATGGTAAGCATTTTAAGAGACTGTAATGGTCGTTTAAGCCGAATTTCATATCTTTTCGTGACGATAGTTTGCAATCAACTACCTACCTCGGAACTTTTTCTTGTTGATGACAATGCAATTACGATGTTCGGAAGTTGCTATAGCGACGATAAGGTAAAGTGTTTGAATTTTGGTCGGATGGCGAATGTAGATCAGAAACATTTTGTCGAAATGGCATTTTCAAACTGCTGATCAATTGTAACGTATACGTATATATTCTTTTTAACGGAATTCCTAAAATAGATACTATCACATCACTGAACGGTAAATATATATTTTTAATTAACGAAAGCATGGCTACTCCACTAATTGCGCGAAATAGTTTTCCTTTCTTCACTTGGTATTTTAAATTATTATTCCTACTATTACAATCACATAATATTTGCGATTGTATAATTGTGCAATTATTTCGAATACTGAGAAAATCAGAAAACTACTACTGCTTTGTTTGATGGATCATACTTTAATACGCATATTCACTTTATTACGAATACTTTGTGCATGGATATTACACCAATACATCGAATACGTAATGAAACAAATTAATGAAATCTTCAAGATTTTTACATTAAATAAATTATACTTGTATTTCTTTTGAGTTTACTATGTCTCTATCTCTCTCTCTCTCTCTCTCTCTCTCTCTCTCTCTCTCTCTATCTTTAAAAATTACTGTAAACGTTTACTTATAAAACATTAATAGCGCATATATCAGAAATCAGCAATATCGAGGTCGAACTATCAAGTTATGTATAATTATATATATATATATATATATATATATATATATATATATATATCGATACTCTCCTATTTATTTCAAGTAAATTAAGCTAGATTCTTCTAGCATGGTTAAGTAATTTTCTTTAAAGCAATATTTAAAATAGCAAAAAATAAAAAAAAAATAAAAAAAAAGGAAAAAAAAGGAAAAATCACGTCATCGAAGAACATGATTTCACTTTATTATTATTTTTTTTTTTAAACAGCTAATTACCATTTACACCGTTTATTATGCTATACTACTATAATTAATACTTATTGTTAATTTTTTCATCTTTATTTCAATACTTATGCGCTTAGACATTTTCTTATTTATTAATACATTAACTCATATGGAATCCTTAAACTTTCCATAAACAATTGCATTTTATGCATTAATATTGTAGAATAACAAACTTTATGTAAATAATACATTATGAGAATACGCTCGAGGCTTTACAAAAATAATTAATTAATAAGCTCGGATTATATAATAGAAGGAAATGCGGCTCTAAATGGTAATATGAAATCTAACCGATCAATATTTTTAAAAGCATTTCAAGTTCGTAGAATACGATAGTTATGTCCTTTGATCGTATCTAGTTAGTCTACGTCCGTAAGCATTTTCCCAACTGGGCAAGTGCAAGTGGGTCACCTCTACAAATTTAAATATATATACTCTGCGTATTATCGGCAATGCTTGCACATTACTTTCACAAAGTGTAGTGAAAATGTAATTTTTAGGGGATATGAATGAGCCGTTTGAGAAACGGCTTGTGTCGCGTTGCAAGGACAACGAAGGCCGTATTAGAGTGACGATAGGGGACCGATATTTTTAGAGCCACGTAAGATCGTATGAAAAAGCCAAAGAGTTAAGTATCTTTCCAAATCTTCGGCAAGGGTAATTATTTAGATGTCGCAACGATAATTGTCCGAGTATTGCGGTAGTATTGGTGGCGGTAGCAGCAGTCGATACTGTCGTCGTTCTTGTATTCTTAGTCGTAGTCGTAGTCGTAGTCGTAGTCATGTAGTAGTAGTAGTAGTAGTAGAAGTATAAATTGCCAGTAGTATTGGAATATAATCGAGCAAATGTTGGAAATGTTAGGACGGGTTACGAGTTGCAAGTTGGGACAGAGGCGATAACCTGTGTAACGCGTCGAAACCGAAGTCGGCCCCGATAAGAATGCGGACTTCGACCGCGGCTTTAAGCAGCTCGATTTATCCATAAATCGGGATGAAACGAGGCCTGGTTAAGGTCTCGTTGTAACCGCGCCGACATTTCGTCGCGGTTTATCAATTATTGACAATATGACTTGTGCTGTGACACGGTCGTCTTCCATCGACATTAGAGAGGATTTTTATAAGACAATCTCAAGATTGTGACGGCGTTTCTCACAATCAAATCGTCGATTGAATTTTAAATCGAAAGTGGGCTTGCGAAGGAAAGTGCTTATCGGATATAATGATACATTATGTGCGCATTTATTCCGATAATGCGTGCGTTGTGCGAATTCTTAAATTAAACTCGAATCATCATTTTCATAATTAATTGAATTATTAATATACAATTGCCTCCGAACCTTATCGAACGTTATTATCTTACATTATCTGCTCTATATACATATCTACTCGACTTTAACTATATAATTTTTTCAGTCGTCTAACAATGACAATACACTGTAATAAATCAGTGTGTGCATATTCAGTAGTGCGCTAAACGTAAAAATTGCATGCTTATAAACCGAATAGCGACCAACTATCTTGCAAATCGATACAACAAACTCATAATCTACTACTTATTCATGAATTACAGATCGAAGATCATGTAATGCTCCTTAATTCAAGCCATAAACTAAAATAATTAACCATACAATACAATGATAATATAATTTTAATGAATTTTAACGTTTGCAAGTCAATGTATGTGCATTTAATGTTAAAACCAGCATTAGATTTAATTATAATCTAAGGTTTTATTATTCGTCGCGATTAAATCTTGACATGTAATTAAATGTGCACTATAGTATATATATATTTATAATAAAGCTCTCCTCTCTTATGCGTTTCAAGCTTTAAATCATATCTTATCGACTAACATTTTTTATTACATATAATTTTTTTCCTCATTAATCTCTATTATGCGATCGAAGCGTAGAGCAAGTTTAAGGGAAAAACACAATTAAAAAGGACCTTTGCCATTAGACAAAGGAAGCTCTTTCCGAATTCTCTGTTAGTTAAGCGAATGCTTTAGAAACGGACAACGTGGCCCGAGAGAAAGGACAAAGTTTATTAACCGAGGCGCATTCGCAACTATTGATTTTCACGAAAATGGGCTTAGTGCCGGGAATTCCAAAGCGTATCCTTGGTCAGACTAGCGGGGCCCATCCCGAGATGAACTCATTGTCGTTGAAGAAGGCGATAGCCTCGTCCTCGTCCACGACATCATCTGGGTTGCTGTCGTCGTCGTCGTCGTAGTCGTCGTCGTCGTCGTAGTCGTCGTCGTCGTCGTCGTGTTGCAATGGCCCAGAAGCGGTAGCTAGGCGAAGGGTCAAAAACACCAAGTGGCATGGTTTCTAGGCCACGCCGCTGCTATCTATAAACCCCGACATGAGCGCTCGCGCCCTCTTGCCTCCTTCCACCTCTTGCTGCCCCCACTTTGGTGGGAGACCTCTCTCTTCCTGTCCCCGCCGTTGCCGCCGCCGCCGCCGCCTCCGCAGCCGCTCCCCGTGCCCCAAACGTCGCCACCTACCTACGTTGCTCGTCGCTTGCTCACGCACACGCGCGCACCCATGAAACTCTTGCTCTCGACGTCCACTCGCACGAGCTCCTGCACCAGTCGCTTCTCCATCCCGGCCAATGCCCAACTCCGTGACTATAATAGCCAGAGATCTGACCAACGTGCGCACGTTTGACCCGTTGCCGATATTCCACTTCATCCCGCTCCTCGCCGCCCCCTTCCCTACCCAACGCCTTCGACGCCGCCACCGGACAATTGCCCCGACCTCGGCGTACGCAACCAAGAGAGCCTCTTCGTGCCGATATTACTCCATACGTGCATCAGCGATTTACGCGACGTCGGATTTTCTGGCTTCTTACGCTCTGCGCCCCAATCCCAGAAACGGAGTGAGAGAGAGAGAGAGAGAGAGAGAGAGAGAGAGAAAGTATGGCGGAAAATTAGAGGACGACGACAGTGGATCATGACCGAGTTTTTCCATCGATGCTCCCTTATTTAAAATGCACGAGTTATCGAAGGCTACGCAATTTTTGTGACTGTAAAGAGCGCGTCCCCTCCCTCCATCCCTCCGCCATTCCGCTCACATTGTATTTTCCTTTTATTGAAGGCGCGAATCAGTGGATTGAAAATGGTGCTTGATAAGCTAGTAGCTTGCTAACTGTGCGAGTGCAAGATATATAGGATTTCTTCATTGAGAATTACTTGATTATTAGCAAAGTCGATAATAAAGCACTGGGGATATATTTCATAGGTAGATTAGTCAGTACTGACGGTTATCTCGAGAAGCTTTCAAGACGCACATTGCACTCCAGCGTCTCGCGCCAATGTGCCTCTAACACACTCGACATGCTTGTAAGCATCTACAATATGCATTTAATGCACTTGAGTAGTGCAAATGAGTCGACAACAATAAGCAATCAGAACGTCGGCTCCAGCTACCTGCCAATTGTTAAGAAACCATCCCCGTTAACCGGAGAGGAACGTAATCGACGATTAAAAAATTCTCGATTCTATGTGATAGGATTAGTTGAAAGTGTCGAGTGTATGTAATTAAAAAATTACATTGAAAATGTAAGATTCGATCGATAGGCTTATTATAAGGAGAGGGTAGGGTAGATAATCAGTAGCATTTAGTAGTAATCGACCGATCG
Organism: Ceratosolen solmsi marchali; assembly: GCF_000503995.2. Lineage (NCBI taxonomy): Eukaryota > Metazoa > Arthropoda > Insecta > Hymenoptera > Agaonidae > Ceratosolen > Ceratosolen solmsi. The sequence goes on along the minus strand of NW_011948431.1, from coordinate 3,072,047 downwards.
ATTGGTTCTCTTAGACTATCGTGAAAATGAGGAAAAATCGCACCGTTGAGAATCAGCAAATTATATCAGGCGTCTATTGAATTAAAAGCAAGAGCTACGATCGAGGTACTTTCCAAAGGAAAGTCGTTACTTCTTACATACGCGCACACGCGGAATATTTATAACAGTATGGTTTTTAAAGTGCACCGCGGCTCAATTAAGCAAACCAGATAGCCAATCACCGCTTGACCGTGGCGATCGCGGTATCGAGATAATAATGAGCTGGTGCAACTCGACAAGCGATAATGATAATCCAGCACCTGCTCGGTTATCCAAGCGATCGGATTCCAATGGAATCTTCATAACGCCCATTGATTTTCCATCTTCGTCGTTAGCTCGTCGGCGTGGCCAAGGGGGGAGGGTGGGGGGGTGGGGGGGGTGCCGATGCACCCCGCGACCGTTGCGCAATCGGTTGCAAAACCCGTGCTCCGTTCCATCACCGGCCGCTCGCTCGCTCAATTACGAAGCGGAGAAAGTGCAAAAGACCGGCAAGACCTGTTTCCACGGAGAGTGAGAGGATACGTAAGGCGCTCGTGCCAGTTTATCAGCGGTCAGATCGAACGTCCGACGAGCGTTTTGGTCTCGTTATGGCTACCCGCATTTCCCACTGCGTCTCTCGTATATTTCCCGCGCACTTCCTCCATGGCTATGTTCTCCATGGCTGGCAAGGGGGCGAGCGCTGGACCTACGCGCTCCCCGCACCACGGCTTTAACAACTTGCGTCAAGTGATTTTTATTGAGCGCCCGCGCGATTATCTCCGTGCATGTGGGTGAACGGGTGGGTGCGCTCGTTCAAATACGAGATTTATTTTACAATCGTAGATAAGCTGGATCATTGTCAACGCCTGTTCACGGCTGCTCGTGAAGTACTCATTGTACTTCTCGGAATTGCTTGGTGCTTTTTAATCTCTATTATCTCTTTAAGGAATGGAAAAGATGACGGCGCAGCAGCTTCGAAGGCCCTGGCTTCGTTTACGCTGGCATTGTGACTTTTTCGGTAAGCAGATTTTGGACTCGTGTTTTGCTCGGTGGTAGGTGGCGCGAGAATTCACGACGTTCTTATCTTATCGTGGCGGGGGGGGGGGGGAGGGGAGGAGCGATTTCAGATTAGCCAATAGCTCGACGTAGGGGCAATTATTCCCGATGTAATTGCTGATTCGATCGATCCAATTGACGAATCCCTGGATAAAGTGGTCCGGAGCTGCGCTACTCCGGTCACGTAAATCCAATCGTCGTCCAACGATCGGACGTAGCTTAGTCGAAGCGTCCGGGGCGCAGGAGAGAAACGTCCAAGCTTGACAAACATCTCCTCGATCTTTTTGGCCATCAAACGAGGAGCGTCGATCGAATAAAGTCATCTTGATTATCGTAGAGTACAGGCCCTTTGGATGGCAATTACGAAAGCGTTAAAGCATTCGCTCGGCTGAATTAATTCTCTTTTGTTAAAAGGGAAAGGTCTGTTGTACCGAGCACTGAACTTGACCAGTCGCTCGACGCTCGGTAAACAAAAACAAACAAAAACAAACAAAAACAAACAAAAACAAACAAAAACAAACAAAAACAAACAAAAACAAACAAAAACAAACAAAAACAAACAAAAACAAACAAAAACAAACAAAAACAAACAAAAACAAACAAAAACAAACAAAAACAAACAAAAACAAACAAAAACAAACAAAAACAAACAAAAACAAACAAAAACAAACAAAAACAAACAAAAACAAACAAAAACAAACAAAAACAAACAAAAACAAACAAAAACAAACAAAAACAAACAAAAACAAACAAAAACAAACAAAAACAAACAAAAACAAACAAAAACAAACAAAAACAAACAAAAACAAACAAAAACAAACAAAAACAAACAAAAACAAACAAAAACAAACAAAAACAAACAAAAACAAACAAAAACAAACAAAAACAAACAAAAACAAACAAAAACAAACAAAAACAAACAAAAACAAACAAAAACAAACAAAAACAAACAAAAACAAACAAAAACAAACAAAAACAAACAAAAACAAACAAAAACAAACAAAAACAAACAAAAACAAACAAAAACAAACAAAAACAAACAAAAACAAACAAAAACAAACAAAAACAAACTAAAACAAACAACAACGACAAAATAAAAACAAGAAAAAAAAAGCAAAAACAAGGATAGTGAATTTTAACTCGCAATCCCGCTGTTTTATTAATTAAGGAACATCGCTACGTGGCTAATCCATTAAATCGTAGCACTGCATCCCGGTTTCTTCACCTTCTCTTCTCCTCCTTCTCTCCTCCGCCACGCTACCAACAAATGCGATGGCACATTTGTCTAAGCGTCATGGCCAGTGCCTGGAATCGTAATCGAGAGTCCCGGGGGCCGAGAGTGGGGGAGGTCCGGGCTCTCTTAATCCTCGGGCCGTTGTTAGTGCACTTGGCAGCGCGTCTAGAGTTATGCCGAGGCGCATGTTGTAAAAGCGCCGCGGGGTCACTTTCACTTGTCTAGGCGCATTTGCACGCCGGCGGATGGGACAGGGGAGGGGACGACCGCGGCACTTCCTGCCAGCCCGGACAATTTCGCAAGACGGGGAAGACGGGCAAGAGGCCGCCATGGTACATTCCACGATGCGTCCGCGACGAGCTACGCTTTACGCGGGTACGAGTGTGCACACCCACGCGCGGCCGGGGCTCGCAATCCTCGTCGAGCGTGAGTTCGTAGACCTTTATAATCTCGGGCGAGGATTGCGCGGCTCAGGGACTCCGAGGATATAACTTTTACCGCTTGACCTCGGACGATAAGCAAGGCTAATTAATTGTGCAAGCGAGAGAGCCGGGATACGTGGCGACGGGGCGCGGTGTTTGGCGAGGGTGGGGCCGCGATAGGCTGGGGACTGGGAATGGGGATGGGGTTTTGTGACGAGGGGAGGGACGGGGAAGGGGCGTCGGGAGTCGGGAGATGGAAAAGTCGAGTTTGGTGTCGTGTTGCGTTGGCATTATGTAATATCGTGCTCGGAGAACGATTTTCATAAATATTGGTATTTCTGCCTGTGCATTTCAAATGGAGATTGGCTTTTCGAGGGATTTTCGAGGTTATTGTTTCACCTTTTATTCTAGATTCTTTACTGATGTAAAGCATCAAAAATATATCCTAATACTTTTCATAAGCTTTTTAATATAGATTACGGCTCCTCGGCTCACTCAATCCGCCAACTTTATCGGATTTCTTCATTCAAAGTAAAATCATCCTACTTGCCGTAATTAATTAACAATTAATATAATAGCGTAAGTTTTCTCGTGTCTTGAAAGAAAAATTCAAATATTCAAATAATTCAAGTACATGGTAAATTCGCAAGGATTTTAAGATTGCTCGGCATACTTTGGAGCTTGGCTAAATGTTCGATAAGACCGACCAATAAGGATTTTAAATTAATCCATCTTCGTTGATCAATCATTGCCCAAAAATGCAAATATTCCGGTAAAACGAGAGATTTATTCGACAATGAAAATATTTAAGAATGTGCAAGTGCCCAACCAGTCGAGTAAAGAATCGTCTAGTATGAAGTAAGAACTTTTACGTTACGTATTTATAAACTTTTTGGAGTTTTAGAGAAACGTTATTGACGAGCGATAGATTAATTATAAAAACGCCGTAACGTGTAAAAATGTAATAGAATCACTGTTATTCTGATAAATGATTCCAATTGGCGAAGGAATCGAGCAGCGAATGGTGTGCGCTGAAAAAGTATATTCACAAGATGTTCTTTAACGAAAACACTTTTCACAAATACCGTTTCTCCTTATCCCGCTTTAGTCGAGCTAAATACTTATGGCAATGTGCAGTAAGCGGGTCATTTCTTTCCCTGTTGCACAACTTCCCTGCTAATTATTTACTTGCGCATTGCATAAAATGTTACCAACGTTCTTTTCTATTTGTTTCCCCGTCTTATATTTTATTAAGATTTGCGCTGCTAACTTTTCACTTTTACATTTTCCTTGCCACGTTTACCTAATCGAATAGGAAGTGAGCGAGTCGCTTATCGAAGCAAGTTAATCGTATGATTATGTAATTTATATATCTTCGCCCTATGCTCCCAGATATACATTTCTAGTAGATGACAGTCAGGCTATTATTGAAACTTATAATATTAGCTCATAATATTGCTAATTCGATTATTTATCTAAAATTATCGTCCAAGACAGCCATGACATTCAATATTATTGGGATGCGAGCCTTTAAAAATAGCTCCACTGCAAATATTATAAAAATGTATGGGGCAAATATTTCGTTAACGATACTCTTTAAAATCTAGCGTGATATTTATTTGGCGAACGTGTGGCATTCCAAGGAAAAAAAAAATCATCGGACGCTTGAGTTACTCATGAAAGGATAATTCAGCACCAGGTAATCGGTGCCGATAATCAAAGCTCGCATCCGAGCTTGCACAGGGGAGTCCTCGAGCCGTTGTATTCTCGGCGAGAGTGTACCGATAATAGAACACGGTCGCAAATTAAAAAGGCTCGCCTGGAATGACTTCCTCGAGCTTAACCCAATTACTCGACGGATTACCGTGAGCGTTGGGATTTTTTGCGATCGCGCCTAGCGAAAAACAACGTGCTAAGCCCAATGCCTTTGCGTTTTACATGGTTAACTTTTTAGGTCCGAGGTCCACAGTGTTTTGTCAGGCAAAACGAGCACCATAACTCAGCTATTAATTTTTAATTCCCAACTTATAAGGGAAAGTGTTTTATTTGCGCTCTTCGCTCTGAAGAGTGGAAAAGAAAATTTTGTATTAATTTCCTCAACACCACCTTATATAGTATTCTAATAGCCAAATTCACTTGTAAGTTTAACAAAATTATCTTTCGTCATATATATGCACGCACACACGTATATTAAATAATTAATTTATATTTATTAATTGAAATATCTTTATCAATCTCTCTCTCTCTCTCTCTCTCTCTCTCTCTCTCTCTCTCTCTCTCTCTCCCTATATATATATTTATCTCTATCTCTATCTCTATCTCTGTCTCTATATATATGATTTTTTTTTTTTATAGTATTCATGCTTTCGTTCGTACGCGTGAAAATATGAATTCTCCACTTCCGTCTATTCGATTAAGAAATTAATTATCTTCATTTAATAATTACATATTATGAGGGTAGTCGTTTTTTTCCTTCGTTCTTTTATTCTAAGGAATCTGCAATAGTAAGGATCTTACAAATGACAATTAAAGGACCTTTGAACGCGCCTGACCAATCATTCATCGCCATAAGCCAGTAGCGGGCCAAAATTGACGTGGCGAACTTAGCGACCTTTCCAGCCCGTAACCCAGAGCATCACCACCACCACCTCCACCACCCACCCACTCTTCACTGGCTATTGCCTCTATTGCAACCACCGTGATCGCCGTTGCCACCGCCGCTGCCACCGCCGAGACCGCCTTCGCCTTCGCCAATTATCCGCCAACGACAAAAATATACCGAAAGGGTGCAGCGCTACTGTCGCCCAACAATAAATAGACGGGCATCGAGATTCGCCTGCTGCGAAGTATCACTTTACATCCAGCGCGAAGTCGAAGTTCCCGCGCCAGGGAATAGGGGGCGACCTATAATTAATTTCCAAGGCGGCACGCGCGAAATGCGAAACGCGCTTTCCCGTACGAGCTTTGGCAATAAGCACCGACGTAGCTCCGGCCCCCGTTACGCAACCACCGCTCGCCGCCACAATCCTCGCTCGATAATAGGAGAGGGGGGGGGGGAGCCGACGTTTGATCGAATAACATAGCCACCGGATCCCAGGACCATTCGCGAGGAATTCGCGAGGAATTCACGAGGAATCCGCGAGACGTACGGTGGTCAGCTGCTATACGGAACCGACGACTCTCACTTTGACTGCCGCGTACGCTCGACTTTGACTGCCAATAAAGCACTGTAACGCTCTAATTAGGGCTCGTTCCGAATAAATAATCGCATCTTTATTACGCACATTGTGCAAACGGCCGGTATTTCTCCATTTCCTAAATGAATAATAATTTCAAACTAGATCGCTTTAGTATGCATTAAGGTTACTTCGAACTTCGGATCTAATAGGTACGGAAATAGCATTGTAGAGCTGTGAGATCGAGGCTGCAATTATTTCTTACGTAGAAATGGATTTAAGAAGACGGGCGCTAATATTTCGAAATACCAAAGCAAATGAAAGATGTTTATTTTTGTTTTAATCGAAATACTTAGCTCGGCTTTTATCGCTGTCCATTTTTGTAATTATAGGCTTGGTTCGAGGTCCGGAAGAACTTAGCGTACTAAAGCTTCTCGCGCGAAACTTAATTTAACTTTATCGATACTAGGAATAGGTCGACGAGTATTTTATAAATAATTGCTTATTGCAAATACAATGTTAAATATGAAGAATTTCAAAGAAGGTCGAGTTTAGTTTAGATAATGTAATGTGGAACTTTGTAAATAGTGATACATAATCGTTGTATTCGCTTATCCCGAACCTTTGCCTTTCGTCTTTTTTTCATTATATCATTTTTCATTATGTATTTTATCATTTCCTTTTCTTTTTTTTTTTTTTTTTTGTTTTTGATTTTTTTTTAAATTAAAGTTAATTACTTTATCATTAGCAAAGTTCAAAACGATACATATTCATATTATATTTGCACCACATGTGTGCCTAGCCTTAGCATATCGGGCACTCTTCAATAAAAAAATATTTCTTTCATAAATGGTAATTTCTGATATCCTTATACAGGATACTATTATTTCAATTATAATGGTAAAGGAACTTGATTTATTAAGTCTCATTGAAGTAATGGATATACTTCTTTCGATAAATTGATGGTGGCATTGAATTTCTAAAGGACGTACGTTGTCTTTACAAGAGATTTATTAGATCGATTATGCTCTCGCTATTTCGAAAAAGGAAGATAAAAAAAAAACATGGCATATAGTTAACATAATTGAGAAATTATTTATAAATTATGAAATCTTGGAAGATTTATAATGTCAAATAATGTTAGATGTCTGTATGGTTAATTGTATCACGTAAGCTACAATTGTTCATTATTAATTTGCAAAAAAAAAAAAAAATAAATAAGCAGTCAATGTCGTTTGATCCAAAAATTTCACATTAAGCACTTTACATAAATGTGCTACATTAAAGACCTTCGTATAATATACATTCAAGGATGAAAACATCGTCAAATATAATAAAGGCCTAAATTGCTAAATAATCCGGCGAAGTATTTGGTTAAAAAAAAGTGGACGAGAACTGTATACGCCTGGACGAAGAGGAGTCTCATGTAAAAATAATGCATCGGTAATATAAAAAGTCGCATTAGAGGACTAATTTTATAGTAAACAATCTAGCTTTCTCGGTCGCTCATCTCGACCAAGCGACCACATGAAGTCTACGCGAGTCTGGTGTCTAATGTTTCCATAATGTTCCCCATAAAGTACGGAGCGAGGTTAGAAATGAAGGGAAATGAAGGAAAACGAAGACGAGCGGTCGTGACCTACGACGATGATCAATTGACGATCGGCGGAAGTTGCGATCGGCGCGTTCGATGGCCGATGGGCGATGGGCGATGCGCGCGCAGCCTCGTGCTTGCACGACCCATTTTCGCGCGGTCGCGACCGGTAAAGTGCGAGCGTAGGCAGGGATGAGCTGGTCCACGTATCGTCTACGAGAGCATTACTTAGTGGCGCTTTTAATGAGCGCGGACGGCGATAATTAAAAGCGTCGCTGCTTTATGGCCCTATCACGTGCGATCGTTTTATTCGGCGAGTGTGGCGCATTGGAATGATACGAAGTGGAAAGGGAGAATAGCCAACGGTAATAAATGCCCCTGACGCGTAACTGCATATTTGCAAGCTTTTGCATGCGCATCTCGTTTTTAACGTTTTTAATTTTAACGAATGCCGCGATACGGACGATACACGTCATTATGTTAGTATGAGATGGTTTGTGCGAAAGGCGTAATTTTTTGAATTGCGTATTATATTATACGAGCCAAGATGGAGTAAGAAAGTTGAGCGAATGTACGTAGAGCGAGAGTCCTATGAATTATGAATTTAGACGAAAGGCTATTAAAAACTATTCGCACCAACAATTAAATCTTGTTTTATATATATATATATATATATATATAATATATTACGACTAGAAATATAGTATTTTATTTGATAATTAAATATTTATCTAGTTAATAATTGTTAATTGTATTTCAAAATTATTAAACGTAAAGATGTATTTGCGTTCCATTAGTTATGCGATTATATGGAAATATTATAATTATTAAGCAATTAATACTATTTAACACTCTTGTCGTGCTTACAATGAAATTTCGGGAAGAATTTCTAGACGTGCAATATGACGGAAAGTACAATGACACATTTTCGTTTCAGAGCTTTGCATTGTTTCATAATAACGACAGTCATTCAACTTCGTTTAGTGTATGTAGTACATGTAATACAATGTGGTAAGATATCGTCTAGCAATTTGTCAAAAACATAAGAAAAGAAAACAGAGATGCGGAAAATTTTTGAGGTTACATCACGTAGAATTTTTTTAACTTTCATCAAATTTAGCGAGAATATATTTTAGACGTTCGCTCATTAGTCGTTATATCAGTGAAATATTGGCGTTAATAATAATACGAATATATAATACGAAACGACAATTATAACATAGCTATGATCATATAGATAGTAGTTATAATAATTAACAGCGCGCGTTAAATTGTCACCGACAGCTGTTTAAGCAATTTTAAAGGCGATCAATGAATGCTCCAATCGAATTAAAAGAAATATTCTTTAAAGTCCTAGTTCCATCTTAATGAGCATATCGAATTTATAGGTCCGGTAGCATTGAAGGCGCTGCTCCTTTTAATGCATTTAGTTATCATTTGAAACAAAGCGAGATCGTAGACAAGAAATGTCGCTCGCTGGTCTCTCGAACGTAAATATGAAAGTCGGGAGACAAGGGGCCAGCCGAATGAGATACGCGAGCGCGCTACTTCGCAATGGGAAAAGCGACGATAACGTCGGTACCGTGAGAGGGCCTCAAGGTCGCCCGTCCACAACCACATTGAACATTGCATTAGCATGGCAGCGGGAAGAAAACGCTATCGTCAATGCGACGAGCGATGCGATTGTCGAGCACTCTGCTCGGCGATAAGCCACGCAGCTCAGGAGACACGACACGTAGCCGAGAGTTTCTCCGCTCGTTGTGCAAGGAACGCGGGTCGCGAGAGCCGAGGCAACAACCGTGGTATTCCATCGTTACGTGTCCCAGGTATCGTCGATCACCATTATTAATCGTTCGCATGACTTTGATAGCGGAGGATAAATAGCCTCGCGGGACTTTGGGTGCGACATTTGAAATTGAAGAATGGAGTAAGAATGTGGCTCGATCTAATTCCGATTCGGGCGATTTGTCGCTCCCGTTGTTGCTCAACTTCCTCGGAAACACTAACTCTGCCTCTCATTGTTTACGAGGCCTATTATGATTTCCCTGTTATTTGCCGAGTATGGAGGTGCGCGAGTGTTGCAGAATTTATGGCTGGCCTGTGTTGAATGAACTTGTGATGCAACGCGCGCGTGCGCGTAATATACCAATGCAACTTTGTCGTGAAATCGATGAGTCGAGCGCGCTGGGAAATGCTGCTCTACGAAGGTTTTGAAACTTTGCCGCGAGTTATGGTTGGATTTTCACACGTGAACGTGCCTCGCTCGCGTTCGATGACTCAATAGAGTGTGCGTCCCCGTCGTATTACGGCGAATCATTGGACTTACTTGGAAGAGAAGAAAATTGCGAGGCTCGTTATTGAAGAGGCGACATCGTTAATTACAATTTTAAAATTATTATCCGATGAGGCATTTAGAGAACGAGAAGTGACAATGCTGTTGCGCCGGGCTTACGAGTAGTGGCTCGACTTTTTGTTTTTCAGCAATTTGTCAGCTGTATCGTGTTCTCCAACACAACATATTAATAATTGAATTAATGGCGTAATCACGTAATTAGAAGGTATATTAATTTTCATTAAAGTATAATAATCATATGAGTAGTCAAAAATAAATAGTTATTTGACGGCAAAATATATGACCGTTTTTTTAATTCGAAACAATACCCCCCCCCCCCCCCCCGCCCCCCCCCCCCCCCCCTCCG
>NW_011948431.1:3048539-3061760 GCF_000503995.2 Ceratosolen solmsi marchali | reverse complement strand
CAATCCCCTGATGGTTGTTACTCATTCACTGACAATTTACAAACTGAATAATGATAGAACACGAATCTTATTATTTACTTTAAAATAAATGAAACAGCTTAATTAATTAGGTTTAAAGTAAAATAATATTGACAAGACATTGTGTCTTACCAGATATTCCCCCTTCAATAAATAGACGTTTCATGAGCTTTTGTATTTTCTTATTAGATACAATGGTTTTTCTTTTCTTTCTATTTATCTTTCTTTTTAAAAATCCAATAGAAATCTACTAAAATTTATCTAAGTTAGTGAGTGGAAGTACAGCTCAAAATATAATATTTAACGATTAATAACATATATGTCAATTTATTTCAAAGTATAAATACTTTATATAAGTAGAAATAAAATTCGTTTTAAGAAATTCATGACAATGCTACTGATATACGCTTAAGCAAACATAAATGCACTTGCTAAAGTGTTAAAAAAAAAAAAAGAAAAACAAAAGGACGATGGTATGTCATTAGAAAAGTGGCTTTGAGCAATCGAATGAAAAGGCTGAAAATCATGGAGGTCTATGAAGGAAGGAGTGCTTTCGAGAAATTTGTCTAAAAATAAATAGTTCTCGACCGCTGTGGCGCCGTGCCGACACATGAAAACACCGAGCAGGTTGAGCTTCACTGGACGTTCGTGACTATGTCTCTCTCTCTCTCTCTCTCTCTCTCTCTCTCTCTCTCTCTGTGTCCCATTGCCACTCACGCGGGCGCGCGTACTGTGTCGGAGCGCGTGTACACGCACGTACACGAGTATGCACGCACTGGATTGTACAGAGCTCGGGTCGAATTGCCGTCGCGCACGGAGTTATAAAGCGTTGCGCAAAGGTTCGAAAAGTTCATGATACAAAGTCACATTGCGAAAAGCACCGAGAACGCGCGCCTTTCCTTCTTATATTTTATTCCATCATAACCCAAGTCGCTGATCAAATCTCGTTTAGTTTTTTAAACTCCTCGGCTTATACACTGGCGTTCTCAAGCACCGATTGTTATGTTACAACTTTCTTCTTTTGAATAATACTTAATTTACTCGGTTACTTTCATTGGCTTGACAATCAAAATGCTAATGTAGGGATTAATTCGTATCATCAATTAATTCATATCATTCATATAATTTTAGTTACATTGTATAATTCTTGTTTTCGTGCATGCGTGAGTGCGTGAGTGCGTGCGCCGTGGGAGCGTGCGTGCGCGCGCGTTAAAAATAAGATTATACATCTCGTTGCAATCAATTTCAATTCGTCCAGTTTTAACGAGCCGTCATTCATACCACAATAAATTATTGCAAATATATATATATATATATTTTTTTTTATAAATATCACTAGTATCAGATAAAATTATTGTATTAGATATTTACATGTATTATTTATAATGTAATACGTCTTTCGAAATTCTGGATAATCGAGATGAGCGATAATAATTATAAGCACTACGATAAAAGAAAAATTGTGAAAAAAAAGGTGTAATTTAATGTTTATAGGATTATATAAGCAATATATTCATAACTATTTGTTCATCGACAAAATCTAAATCACCTAGACATCATCATAACATATTTCGAGTGTTCGACTTTCAAAGCCAAATGTCTTATTTTCCAAGCATCCTGCTTAATAAAATTTTATTAGCCGTGCTTCCATTTATTATCAATTTGGATTTTACAAACATTCGAACATTTTCTCGTTTTTATCAAGCCCAAACCATGACAAAAATTTTCTAAAACTTGTAAATCTAGCAGTATTCTATTATATTAAAATTTCAAAATATAAGAAATTCTGTAATATTAATTTTTACTACTTCAATAAGAACAAACATTTTCTTGTTTATACAAATCCCGTTTTATCGATCTAAATCTTGACTATTATTCTGAATTATCAATTTATGTGATTTTTAGTAATATTTTTTTTTTTTTTGCACGATTTTAGCACGAATTCCCTGTCGTAGTTTTTATCAAATAATTAATTTTTTGAATCTTAACAGGACTTTTTTTATTTTTTATTTTTTTTTTATATTTTTGTTAAATATCCTTGATTGACTAATTAATTAAATTCAGCTTAAGAGTAAATTCTTTAATTAATAGTTCTATTCTTCTATTAAGCCTATATTACAATATTAATGTGTAATGAAAAATCTTGAAGAAATAAGTTATTCATATGAGAATATTTGCATTCTCTATTATTTACAATTATAAATTGTCAATAAGGATTTATATAATTGAATTAAAAATGAAATAATAAATTTCATTCATAAAAATTCAGAGAGCATGATAAAGATAGCTAAGTTAATTCATTTTATTCTCGATTAAAGTCACATTAAAATTAATATACGAAAGGGTTTAGGGAAACTGTCATATAATACGAGCGAATTGTCCTTGAAGAGAATTAAAAATTAAAGATATACGAGCAATAATAAATGGATTATAAAAAAAAAAAAAAAAAAATAAAAAAATTCCACTTAAATAATATAAAATGGAATATTTTGATTATAATGAATGTTTTAGGTAAAATTGCTTCATATTAGTTTCTAGCAAAAACTTTATGCCTATTTTAGCACAGCGATTGCGATAAGAAGTTGCGACATTTTTTTTTATTTTTTGAAAAAATGTTATCATCACGGATATATAAGTTTACGTTTTAGATTGTTGTTGTCGTTGTTGTTGTTGTTATTTCATTAAAAATATGGATAATCTAATTATTTTATTATTTGCAAATAATATATAAGGGTGGGAGGGATAGGGACAGTCTTCGATGAAATTGTCATATTCTTCATTAATAATCAGACGTTTCTTGCTGCATAATAATAAGTCATTAGTTTCCATCTTTGATAACAACAAGATTAAGTATTTGCTAAGTACTGTTTATTTATCGCTCGACGAAATATCTCTCGGCACCATTAAACCAATCTATAATACAATTTTCACAATAGTACATTATCTTGTAATTATGTTAAATAATGAATGCTAATAATATATAATCATAATAGGCTATTTATGATTCGTCGTAAAAATCTCCTGGGAAATATCAGTAATATCGGTATTACTGTATAAAAGCTAAATCCTTTGTTTTACGAAGTAGTAAAAAGTCGAACGTCGAAATAAAATGGCAGCAACAACGTCAAATGTAATGTAAACATCTGGATTTCATTATTATCATTGCTCATCAAGGATAAGAAAAAAAAATATACGAGAAAAGTATAGATGTGACAGGAGGCTCGAAGCGCGATGATTCCCGCTCATAATGGGGAAGGGTGAGGGGGGGGGGACCACTAGTAGCTGCGCGCTGTTACGCGAGAAAGAAAATACGCAGACTGATTTTTACGATACTCGAACGACCTCGGGGATCATTTTCGCGAGTTTCACGTAAGCTCGCGAGGGTCGATACGACAGGCCGTGGATTTGCGTAGCGCAATTTTACATTTTACATTGCGTGCTCATCGAGAAGAGTTTCGCCCTTGCAGTCAACGGGAATTTCGTCGAATTTGTGCCATTGGCCTCTGCGCTCCTAATTCTTTCTATGAATTTACGGCACGCGAGCGAAATGTAGAGCGACTGTATCGCAGCGATAAAGGAAAGTTGCCGACGTTTTATCGACGTAGCAGCTCCCCATGAATTTTCACAAGCAATCCCATCGACGGCTTTCATAAGATTCCCCCTCCTCGCTTAGCTAGATGATGTGACCAAGTGCCACTATATCCTATCCTATCATTCGGATTTTTATGTCACCCAATCACCTATGTAATCATATTTCAAAGTATTTAAGCTTTTGAAGCGTCGGTGCACGTACAAGTCTCCTCAATGTCTCGCACTTTACTAGACTTTAACATCGAGCAATGTTAAATATGAGGAGAATCTTCTAATCGTCGCACTGAATAATTTCCATCGCTTTCCAGTGCTGAATTCATCGACTCAATCATTTTTGCCATCTAAGTACCATCCAGTTATCGGAACGTCACAAAAATATTGGCACACGAGCTTCTAGTTAAAACAAAAACAAAAAATAAATAAATAAAAAACAAAATAAAAAACAATAAACAAAAAATAAAAAATGTATTCAAACTCGATAGGCATAAGCTTGTCTAGGAATATTCGTACAGTAAGCCAATCGAAATCAGATACAATTGACGCAAACCATAGAGACTGCCCTGCAAGGCTAACGAAATAAAAAAAAAAAGGAAAAAAGGCCGCGAAAACACATTTGGAACGAATGAATTATTAGCAACGCGTGGATGAAATTGTCATCCGCCAGGAAGGATTGAATCGCCAAGGGGAGTAGCGCGTTCCCATTCTCCGGGCGGACAAACCACTCTCTCGCTCTTTCGCAAAAAAGGAATCCGTCAGAAGGATGCGGGAGAAAAAGTGCAGGGAACCAGTCGAATGTGGAAAAAATCCCACCACTCTGTTACAAAACCGCACTCGAGAGCTCATTGCGCAACCCGTCCGTTCACCCGATAACGGGATTATCAAAGTGTAAACAAGGCCGGAATTCCTCGCGAGGCCTCAGTCGGGTGGGTTGAATTTGCTGGGTGTCGCAATTGTAGGGTACCGTCGTTAATGCCGACCAAGACGACGACGACGAGAACGGTGACGAGGACAGCGAGGACGGCGACAACGACGACGACGACGACGACGACGACGACGACGACTACTACGACGACGACGACGACGACGACGACGACTACTACTACGACGACCACAACGAACAACCGAGAATATATCGACTTGCGCTCCCGAGCGAAACTCCACTCTTTTCCCTCTTTCTATTTTTTCTTCGCTCGCCTCCTCTATCCATAGTTTCGGGATTATTATTATTATTATTATTATTATTACGCCCGACTTGCGACGCGATCTCGCAATCTATGGGGACTGCATTTTTATTCGCTCCATAACGTCCTCCATGCCCCCTCGACATACGTCTCTACGTACCTTAGCAATAAGGTTGACATAGTGTCGTCTTTGGCCAATGAGTTTGCGCTCCATCCAGTCATTATCAGCAAATTGGGCATGAAATTTGCTTTGTTTGGTTCATTTATTATTTGCTTCAACTATCACAATGACTTATCGTTGCGCACTGATAATATTTTAATACTATCCACGAGCGCACTACCTTGCACGACCAATTTCATCGCGCCAGAGGAAAATTTGTATTTAAATGGAACGCTTGATAAAATAATAAATTTCCATACTAATAAATTGATACGAACGCGTTAAAAAATAAATAAATAATGAAATAATAACAACAGCAACAACAGATATTTAACGGATGGCTATCGTTACTCAATAACATTATAATTTCAGGCTATATAATTCCGAAATTCTTCTCTCCACATTAGCTTACATTGAACGAATAAAACGTTTATTATGAAAAATAATCATAATATCAGTCACAACGTTACGAACGATGCAATGGACCTTTTTTCTAATGAGAATACGACGATTATCCAACTTTGGTTTGACCATTAATTTAAAAAAATGTTTGGTAATTTGTATATTTTAATGTTTTATCGGAAACACGATAGAATATTATGATTGTATCGTTAATTTGGAGTCTTTCTTATTAAATTTATTCAGATTCGTCATTACGAAATGTCATCAGAAACGTAATTAAATGTAATTTGAATACATTTGCAGGCATTTATTTAAAAATAGGTTATTTTAAATTACATACCGCATCCATTTGCCCATTGCTTGGCATATTTTCATAAAATTCCTTTTTTCCAATTTTCTTTCTTTCTATCTTTCTTTTTTCTTATATATATATATATATAATGTGCATTTCTCCCTTATTCAATGAATTGTGAATTGATTAAATGTGCTAAAAGTCTTTTATTATTCCCTCTCGGTATTTCGTATGCATGAGAATTAAATTGGTCAACGAGAAAAGAAAATAATCTATGGTATGTGGGTCGCGTACAACACTTGGAGAACAATTCACGCGCCATGTCTGCACTTTTCCAAACGAATCGTTCATCCTCTTCAAACTTACTTATCTCCATCATGGAAATCTCCATAAAACTTATCCCATCGAATTCCCTAGCGGCACGAGACGCGCTCATCGTCACCATTAAAACGAAAAGCCACGCTCGTAAGTCTACATTTTTGCGACATTTTGCACGCAGTGCCTCGCATGAATATTCACGGGAGGTTAAAAGCTCGAGTCCGAGCCTTTTCGTTAAAGCGAGTTCCCGAGTATCTTTGTGTCGCTGGCCTTGACGGGGAACGCTCTATAGGCCAATAATAGGCGCTGGAGAGGTGACGAATCGAGTATCGCGAATATCCCGTGGCTCGAGGATCTTTTTCAACCGATTGGCATTTACCGGGGTCGCGAGCACGTAGGGACAGATACCGAAAAACCAAGGCAATGAATGCCAAGGCGCGAGGGTGCCCGCCGCCGCTATCTATCGCCGCCCCGATTTTTCCACCTAGTTTTGGCGCTGCGCTGGCGGGGCTTTTTTGCCGGCCTACTTCTTTGCTCGTTATCGGCCGGCTCGTAACGCGGCTTCTTTATCTCCTCGGTTTCTTTCTCCTCCTTCCGTCGCGTAGGCGCACACCACCGCGATAGGCCGCGCGCTTGTCATTGAAAGTGTTCAAGATCTAGTGCAGACCGTGCGCGCACGCGCATCGAGAGTCCGATCGGACCGATCGAGCGAGGACTTGGAGAGGTCGCCGCGGGCCCCGCGCCCGGGCAAGGAGAGGCGCACTCGCCTTTGCACTTGCTCGAGGGCGACCAACAATTACATGTAGGAATTTTTATTTGTATTGGGGAAATTGGGCTGGGTATATCAGTATTATGTAGACTATTGGAAATTCTTTGCGTGATATTGGCATTACGAGACCTTTCCACGTGCATAGGCAATTTTTTAAACGGCATGGATATTATGAAAAAGAGTTCTTTTCTACTTTCATCAAGTGAAGCAAACATTCATACGCCTAATAATTAGTGTATATAATGAGAACCGTAAATTTATAATACATACATACATACATATATTTATATATATTTATATATATATATATATATATATATATATAGACATTCTTTTATATATCTCGAAATATGTGGAATAAGAAATATTTTTCATTCTAAAACGCCGTCCATGATTAATTAAAATAATAATTATTTTTTAATTTTAAGCAAGAGAAATTTTTTCTTTCTTCCATAACGATAGAGATTCATATTGCATCAGAAATAAATTGAAAACAGGCTAATGAGTTATTAAGGGTTTATTAAAGGTTTGAGAAAAAAAAAAGAAGAAAAATGTTGATATTCCATAACTCTGTTTTTCTCATGCGAGGTTAAATTTCATTGCATGAAGAGTCATCGAATTTGATGCGATCGATCTTATAGAAAAGTTTGAGATTAAAATCCAGTTTGCGCGAAACTTTGTTGCAGGTTGACTTTCATCGGTCACTAAATGGGGCGGAGGTGGACGTCTACGGGGAAAGCGAGGAAGATGTAAACAATAATCGAATTCTCGCTCTCTAGGGCGTTGCTTTTCTATTTTCTCATGAGATTTGTAATTAAACATGAACGTAATAGACATATCGATAACCTCTCTCCATTTGCAATTAACATTACGCTGCGTGATAAACCGACAATTTGTGTAACGTCTATCATCGCAAATTGTCTGTAAATTGTCCGCCTCGACGAGTTATTAATCATTGGTCGCGCTAAACTAGTCTATCCCTAGGACCCCTCTAAAGACACGGCGACCATACTCCACTCCATAATATGTCCAGTGCAACGCTCCCACAAGTCAATTGCCGCTAAATAATATCCTCTGGAAATTACGCGATACGTCATTGCTCATCGCGCACTCGGCTCACACGCATCGCGTCTGTCGTCTAACGTCACACAACGTTACGACAACTTTCTAATAGCGATTAAAACGCCCGACATACCACAATTAATAACGAAATCTTATCGCCATTCGGAAGACGACGCCATGGGGTTTACAAACTCGTGTCTCATTGGCCGGGACTCGCGATCCGGGATGTGCTGGAGTCGGGGGCGTTGGAGGCGTCGGAGGCGTCGGTTGTACACGAGTCGACTAGACGCTTCGGAAATTAATACGTCCCCGGCGATCGACATCGCGACCATTCGATAGAGTAGCCGACCCTCCGCTGACCTACTATATTGCCAATAACTACGTCTTGCGGATATGTGTCGGCGTTGTCACTCGCCATGGGCATTTTTCGTGTTCGCCGGCTGCCAGCCAATACGGCTCGACAATATTATCGAGATAATTGTTATGCCGTTTCGCGGGGAAAGGCTTTTCAATGGCCATATTTGTCGCTCGTCGCGGAAATCTTACGCTTTCTTTTCCGGCTGCAATTATCCATTATCGTCGGCTGTCGCTTTTATTGCATCTATTTTCTTCCTCTTATAGGCGTCTCTTATTAGCGCCAGCGACTCTTATCGTTATTATGTATTTATTGGGTCTGATTATTTATTATTATTATTGGCGAGTCGGGTGAAGAGGCGGAACTCTTGCTGGAAATTTAATAATTAGCTGGGTATGTTGTATTTTAACCGATTAATACCGAATCCCATCCGAAATCTATTATTATATTATACGTCGCTTATAATGTTGACGTCCGTGCATCGATGAATCTCTGAAGGATATCGCTCGTTACGTAAGAGCCTCGATAGCATCGCCGAATATAAATAAAAGTTCTCGGAGCTTAAATTGCTTTTATTATCTAACGAACCGATGATCCCGATGATCTTGCTTTCTCTCGATTATTGCGGAGACGGTGGTAGCGCGAGCAAAGCTCAGGAACGCGAGGCGCCAATTTAAAATAATAGAATTTGGATTAAGGCGCGAGAGATCTCGAGATGATCTATGGAGGTTAATTCGAGAGAGGTGGAGAATGAGAGTCGCTGGATTGGCGAGCGAAGCTTGTCTCGATCGTGGCATTAGTAAAGCTGGAGCGCGTCGCGAAAAGCGACTGGCGAATGGTGAATGGCGAATGGCGAATGTCGAATGTCGAATGTCGAATGTCGAGTGGCGAATGGCGAATGGCGACGCCGAGGAAAATACGCGAGACGTCGCATAGACTCGGACGAGGACGCTCGCGACGACTGCAATGTTCCCCCACTCGGCCAATGAAGAAAGAGCGAGAGTCTAGGCGCGAGCGACGGATTCTCTCAAGGATTTCAGATACTTCTTGACCCAGATCTTGGCGCGTAAACGCCAACCGCTCGTCGTCAGCGACAAACAATTATTTAGAAACTATTATTGCCGGTAATGCCTCTCCCCCCCCCGTCCTTTCTCACTCTCTCTCTCTCTCTCTCTCTCTCTCACTCTCTTTCACCCACTCTCTCACTCTCTCTCTCTCTCTCTCTCTCTCTTTCTGTGCGCTTACGGCCCGACTTAACCCCTCCACCCACCCAATCCGACCGCTCCTCTTTCTCTTCTTGTCATTATGTTTGTGTGATTGCGCGTGTGTTGGTGTCCGGTGGTGGGTGCTATATGTTGGAAAACACGTGATAGGTGAAAAAATTCCCGATCCGCCAACTTGCGTTGGCGACTCGTCGACGACGAGACTTCGATCTGACCGTTCGTTCGGCGGTATCAACCCCTTGGAAATAACGTGTCCGTCGCTCATCTTGGCCGGCTTAGCAGTGAGTGACCAGAGACGTCGTCAAACCGCTTGTCTCCTTGGGAATTAAATTCCCAAATTAAAAGGCTTTTTATTAACCATCGTGGGTTTTACGAAGAAGAATGTTCGTTGAACGATATTCGGGAGAATATTCGAAAATATCAAATTTATGAAAGTCGCAGAATCGGTGATTGAAAGGTCGTTGGATTAAAATTAACCAGTCGTCTGTTAATTATGCATCGAGATTATTTCGAGAACGAGAACGCCGATTTAACATTTCTATATAAAAGCCGCAGCATTAATATGATTTGCAATACTATATAAGACGAGGCTACATTGGCTACGAGAGTAATGATTTCTATTGTTGCAGTGTGTCAATAATGAGCCTTTTCAAGATTACGGCCACGGCTAAATGCAAAATTTATGAACGCTACCTGCTGTGATTTATTTGACATGCGCACCTACGCATAAAATACAGATGCACGACAATTATTAATATAAACAACTTTTATAAATATTTTTAGCTAGAGGAGAGTTTTGAAAGACGAGTAACGAAAGAACATTTATTCATCAGCGATATTTATAAAATACGAAATTACTTTTTTTCCCATGGCCTAGGCACGATTTATCACCTGCAAATTTGAACATTAACATAAGAAAAGGCTTTAACGTAAAACAAATTTCCATCTCATTGTTCATTATAGTTTTCACTTAATATTACAATGGTTTTGCATACATATTGTTCTTGTTCGTTTGTTTGTTTTTTTTTTTTTAGTTTGTTTTTATGTTTTCATGTTGAAGCAATCGGGGCACAAGATGAGCGATCGCTATCCATGTGAATTGTAAGTAACTTAATAATAATTTTAAGAAAGTTTAATCCTAAACGCCGCAATATTACAGTTGTTATAACTCTGGATTGCAAAGGTGCGGCGATCGAGATCAAGAATCGAATGTACTAAGCGGCTATAATATCGACGAAGCACATAAAAATTCCTAAAGTCACAAACTGTAAAATTGTCGGGCAGGTCGAATAAATTTACTCGGCCAGTTTTAAACTTTGCATCGCGTTTTCAGGATGCAAAATTATTAGACCTGTATGAGGCAAGTGGAGCGTGCTGCACGCGATCAATCGAGAAATAGGACTTCCTCGTCCTTATCCATCTTACTGCACTATGTGTCCTGTTTAATTGCTTAGGCTAAAGCACAATCTCGAGTAATATGGCGGCTTTGTTTTAATCTTAGACCGCGATTATTCATCCTGAAAAGTGTTGTAGGTGCAGTGGCATAATGACGAGCCAAATCACGAATTCCGATATGATAATCACAGATAAATATTTTATAAGCAATTGCATCGGATAGTGCCGACTGCTCCTGTAAATGTGTAGTGTCCGTGTCCAGCAACGGCGACGATTTCCCGAGTTTTTTTCTTCATACAGCGCCCATATATATATATATATATATATATATAAGTATATGTATGATTATATGTGTATGTGCGCGATTGCGTGCATACGCATATGCGCGTATACGTATATTTATTGGCATGGAGCAGAATTTGGCATTTAATAGTGAATAGTTTTATGAATTTGTTTACATCTGATAGATCTCGTTATTCACTACAATAGACTCGATAAATATTCAACATACACGTATGCTTTAAAAGATTAAAAGTTGATGAATTCTTCTTGAATTCGGTTCAAATGTGGCTCATACTTTCTTATACTATTCATATTTAATTTAATTTATACCAAAGGCCTTATTCTTACTTTTTTTTTTCTTTTCTATTGTATTGTATCCGATTTATATGCTTCTTTTTATCGAGTATGATTGCAGAATATTTTATTACATCGAGGGCATAAAATTTCAGAATGTATACTTTAACAAGATTTGAATTGAATTTTAATCCAAATAAGATACTGAACCGTTTTTAATAGTGTTCAATAACATATTGTTAATACCTGGTTCGTAAACGAACCGAAAAATAAAATCTTGGAAAATAATATAATAGGAAGAATTTCATTAAGGATCCAATTAGCTGAAGAAATACTGACTTTTTATAAATTATGCTTACGAATGTTCAACTTGATATGGTAATCAGAGTGTTTTATCCAAAAAATATATTTGAATTTTAATAATAAGAATTCAAGAATATTTCACACAGATGACAAGGATGACAATGAAAAGTCTCGACACTGAACTCGCACTTATTATATACGGTGAATGTACGTAATATACTTTTGATTGCAATTAAATTCCATTTGTAAATACATTACTTTATCACAATTGAGCGTAGGTGGAATAAATGATAAATACAAAATACTGTGAATTTAATTAAAAAAAAACAGAATTTTTTTTTCTTTTTTTTTTTTTTTTTTGTTTGGTAATATTTCTTGCAAGTTCATATATATATATATATATATATATATATATATAATTAATTTATAATTACGCTAAAACATTCTAATTTGTATTTATATACTTAAAGAAAATTCTCGTATCATCTTATTTATTATTAAATGTATTTAGTTTCCAGTTATTTAATAATATTTTTGTAGGCTTCCTCAGTTCTTAATAGCTCTTCACCTACTTCTTCTTAGTTCACAAGTAACTAGCAAGAATAATATTAAAAATTTTCAATTAGAATTTAAATTCTAAATATTTTAACTTACAAAATGAGATGTTGATATTATACGTTTCTTTTGTTTTTTATTTTACTTTATTTATTTATTATTATTATTTTTTTTTTACAAGCTTTCATAGACCCGTTCGGATAATTACAATTCACAAAGTGCAATTACAATTTATTATTACATTCATTATATAAAAATCCCAATAATATAGTCGACATTTAAATAAACTTTCCAAATATTTCACCTACTTCTTTGCACAATGTCATTTACGCCACATTACTTTTTCATCTTATAAAGAAATGTAAGGTCATAGAAATGCGAGTCAGCGATTATATACAATGTATTGTGGCGGGTATTGAAAGGGGGGAGGAGGGGAGAGAAAAGTAGGCGAGGGTGGGGCTAAAGGCGAGCCATCGTCGACGAAACCGTACATTTTCGATTGCAGGTAATTACAAGATCGGCAAATGGAGCTCTTGTATTCAAGGCATTTACTATTCGGTAACAATTAAAAAGAATTACATAAGCTGCCAGCGGCAGTGGCAAATCAAGTGGTAAATTCAAAATCAAAGGAAAAGTGAGGCGGCATTGCCACGCGGCCTTTCGCAATAATCGCCAGTCCATTCGGAGCTCTCGATAGCTTTATAAATACATTGCCGCTGCTTTCGAATGCATGAATCGAATCGCGGGGCCAGAAACGTCACTTCAACGCCTCGGCTGAACTTGAACACGTCAGGTTCGATGCATAGAGGCGCATGCGTAGGCTAGGCTTGAGCCTAATTGGCCGATGCAATAATGGCGTCGCAATATCCGAGTTCGAGGTCCCGCGTACAGTGGCCGAGAGGTCGCGTCGCGTATTTATGGAAAACGATCGCTATTCCCCAGAGAAAGATAGAGAGAGAGAGAGAGAGAGAGAGATAGATAGATAGACAGATAGATAGATAGATAGATAGATAGATAGACG
>NW_011948431.1:3037478-3048421 GCF_000503995.2 Ceratosolen solmsi marchali | reverse complement strand
AGATAGAGAGAGAGAGAGAGAGAGAGAGAGAGAGAGAGGGTGGGGATGAGAGGTGAGGATCGTTTTTCCTCGCGAGAAAAGTCGACTCTCAAGGGAGTCCGTCCGCTTTTTAATAATCGAAAGCGGCCCCTACGTAGTCACTCTCGGCTTGCGGTAACGGGCGAGTTGGGAGGAGAGGGAGCGGCTCTCGCCTCTATACCGATAGTGCCGCGAGGGGATGGGATTTTAGCGACGAGGGGAGGCGGCGGGTGGGAGGCGACGGCATCAACAGTAGTAGCGGTGGTAGTACTAGCGATAGTAGTAGTAGTTGTTGTAGTGGTGGTAGTAGTGGCGGTAGTAGTAGTACTGGTAGTAGTGATAGTAATAGTAGCAGCAGCAACAGCAGCAGCAGCAGCAGCAGCAGCAGCAGCTCTAGGAGGGTTACGTGCCGTAGTATCGGTCATTACCTCCGAGTCGCGTAACTAGGTCAGTCGTCATACGGTGTTGGGAGCGCGGGGGCGGGGTTGGCGGCGAGAGGGGGCTGGCCGATGCGTCGATGTGGTTCAAATTCACGCTGCGATCTCGTCGATCCGCCATTGAGGCGAGCCCGTCGCGCTTATCTCTCACGATCGGCTTGAGGAGATGAGAAGACGCGATTTTCAGCCTGGAAATCGTTGGCCGCATAGCCGCTTGCCAGTGATTTTTCAACCGGCCGCGATAGCGTTAGGCCGTCCTCTTCCGTGAAAAGGTAATGTGTATTCTATTCCGACAGTGCGGCGCGTTATCTCGAGACCACCGGAAACGCCTTAATAAAGAGAGTAGATATGCTTTTCAGGTGAAATTAGTCGCGTAACGATTTTCAGCCAAGCCAAGCTTTTGTAGGTCATTGATTGTAGCCGCGCTATTTTGGAACGAGGATTTGCTCGAACTGGAATGAAAGATAAAGAAAGGAAATTTATAATAAGATAATAGTTCATCTTATTGAGAATCAAATTTTATTATTGAGTGCTTGGAAGGATACCAAGAAGAAGCGTGGATTTAGTGGAAGCTGCGGTAGGAGAATGCAGAAAAACTAAAGGAAAAAATATGAAAAAGAAAAGTAAGAAGGTCGGTCCCTTGTCGATATATACATAATAGGATACATGGATTTCGAAAAATGTGGAACAACGGAGAATGTTCGATTAATTTAAAATGATAGAGAGCATTTTCTTTATGTGGTTCATGTCGAATGAATGCTTCGTTTTATTAACAAATAATAATTAATGACTTTGAATATGTCCGAGTAATACTTTCTTTCTATTGCAAAATACTTTATATAAATCAATTATTATTGTGCATTGGAGGGAAATGGCAGAAATTCTGTTTTGCATAGAGAAAATTCTTTACAATCAAGTTTAATAAATAAATATGATATCGTACTCTTCCATTTCATCGAACCTGAAATCCTGATAAGGTTAAACATTATGTTCCTATTGATGTCTTATGAAGATAAGCAAAGACAAGAAATTACAATGTAGATTTATTTACATCCTTTTCAATGCATTATTATTACTAATCCCTATTTATATTTAAGATTCCTTGTAAAATTAATTAAAAAAATTAAAAAAAAAAAAAAAAAAAAAAAAACTAGGACATGTTTTTCTTTTATTCCTTTGATTAATTTTATAAATGTTATAATTCGATATCAAATACTCAGATTTATAGTCATGAAATAAAAATTATTTTTGTCCCTCGTAATCTTTTCATGTAAGATTAATAAATAACATTTGCGAGACAACATATTTTACCCTCAGATATCCATAGACGTAACATAATTCGTTATAATAATGCTATTTAAATGTCAGATATTATCCTTTTTTGTAACGGTGGTAATCCACTATTATTAGTTCGTCCAGTTTCAATATATAAATTATATTATATAAATAAATATATGTAGAAAAATCTTTTTTAATATAGTGAGCAGTGGGAGAAAATTTTTCTAATAACGTAAAACTTTTGTAAATAAGATCTTGAAATTTGTTGTAAGATTTCTGTTTTTCATTTTGGAACAAAATTACTTTCAAACTTTGCTGAGGGGTTCTGTATACATTCTTTTATTACCGAGTTGCCGAGTAAAGTAAAAGACACGTGTATTTGATTTTGGAAAATGGTATTTTTCATTTATTTATTATTATTATTTCATTTATTTTTAAACGAAAATTTTTTTTATTTATAATATACATTGAACATGTGTTAATCTAATTAAATGTTGTAACAAGGAAAACAATCTGTAAGTATTTGTTAACTATTAACTATTAACCATTAACATTAACAGCTTGTTAAATCTATTCAATAAAATAATTTACTATTAATAATTGTTGACCTTATGTTAAAAAAAAAAATTGTACTTGTCCATTACGTGTACCACCATTGGTCGTGTACAAAATATTTATTTTAAACTAAATCACTAATATTAAATCATGTTCTAATAAATTTATTTTATTGAAAATTCTCACCCTTACACACAGGCACACACGCACACACTTCTACATAATATTTGTAGTATTTATAATAAGAATATATATAAATGTATATTCTTATCTAACTATCTCTCTATTTCTCTCTCTTTATATATATATATATATATATATATATACATTTGCTTAAAGAGAAAAGTTTCGATAAAACAAATTTAGTTCAAGATGGTTTAAGGTTAGCAATATAATACAAATATAAAAAATCTATATGTAAATACATATTATATAAAATCTATAAATAATGATAATTTATAAAAATATATATTTAATAAGACTTATTATAGATGATTAAACTTCAATATTTGCAATGTTTATGTTAACTTTTAACGTTCACTGGACACTTTTTTGGATATTTTATTTATTTAGTTTTAAAAGCTTAATAGATATGAAAAGATGCAGTGAGGATATGTACTATTTGTAAAGACTTATGTCTCGATTAGGTAAATTCTAATCTATTAGAATCAATTATCTTCCACGATTGTCATAAGTTAAAATAACATTTAGTAAACGTAAAAATATTTGTTGTACGCAAATAAAGTGTTTTTTTTTTCACCTTTCACTGATTAGAAAAAACATCGAATATCTGACTTTTTCCTCATATTTTGCACATAAATCTAATCGCTATGGAATATAAAATGGGTTTCCCGTTACGATTACAATAAAGATTAGATAATAACAATAATAATAATAGATTACAATATATATTGTGAAAAAATGAATTGTTCGAATGAATTTTTAATGGATGAAATTTCCTCGTTCTCTTATAATTTTGAAAACAATGGCATAATTATTTATTTATAATTTCAATTTATGTCCATGTATAGCAGTTATATATATATATATATATATATATAAACACCGCATATAATAATGTAATGTTACATAAAATATTCACTGACGATAAGTTATAATATAGACTGGCGTTAATCAAAGAAAAAATAAATAATAATATAGTTTGAAGGCCAAGTTTATCGTTAGAGTTCAAAATGGTTACGAATGGCGATGTATTTGCGCGTAGAAACGTCAAAAATTTTTATCTCGGTGTTCCAAGACATGACATGACGGATAGACGAGCGTACCAAGCATCAAGCAGATACGTATAATATTCCGAAAATCTGTTTTATTTATTAACATTATGATCATTGAATTCATAGCTGAGAGTTATAAAATTCGTATTGAAAATAATCGAAATCGAGTGTGGCGTGGTGAGATTGAGACTTCGCGGTTGGCCGAGTGCGTCGATTGTTTAAAAACAAGAGAGAAAAGGAGCGGAAAAGTTTGCCAGCAGCTCGTTCTTTGACTTTCGGGTGAAAAATTGCGTAGACAGCCATTGCGAAGAGTTCTCGAGCGCTCGATATTTGGAACGCGATAATCCTAGGAGCTCCCAATAAGTAAAAAATTGCACTCTCCCGTCAATCCCATAGATGCTCGCATTTGCATCAATTCCCAGGCGTAGTTAAGAAAAGACTTTAGAAAGTGACTTTTTGCTTTATGTATTAGGAGCGCGTTATGCAACGACTTTTCACTTTTTAATGATGGTGGACAGTGAGACGGGAGAGTACCGGGAATGTGAATAGTTAGTTCGCAATAGGATGAACAAAAAAAAAAAAAAAAAGGTTAAGTGCAATAATAAAGAGAGAGAAAAAGGCCCATAGGAAGTGGATGCGGCGAGAGGCCAGGAGCGTAAAATAGTGGGTATCGGCTAGGGGAAGTGCGTAATCCTTGAAAAATTCACCGAAAGCCAGGAGATGGTGAGCCTAGGCTGGCTAACGAAGGCCTTGATCCGCGAGGCGACTGATTTTCTCTATTAAAGTCCGAGACTCGTCGCGCCGCTCGAACGTTATGTCGTCTTCATTGGCTCCGAAGGTCGCGCGTCTCGTGCGAATCATGGAGGCTGGGTACGCGAAGGGCAGGGCAGAGGGAGGAGATGGAGGAGAGGGAGGGATGTGCCGGGATCGCGATGGCGATTGTATCGAGAGATACGAAGAGTCGCATGTATCTCGAGGCTTTCAGCTTTATACCACCGAGCTTTCAGCCAAAGCTTTATTTCCGATTCTTGTGCTTGCTCCGATGGCTGACACCTCGGCCCCTTACTTCCCATAGTCTTACATTCAGAAGTGATAAATGGAGTTGGAGGAGACGATCGTTGGCTTTGTTACGATGTTAAGATGCGCTTGCGATTAGCAATTGAAAATATAATATATGAAAATTGCCGGACCAGCGTCAGTTAATGGAATCAATTGCCAAGTCTTTTCTTATTTGGCTTTAAAGAATTCAACGGTTTATGTGAACGGTTTTCGCTTAAAGTGCTCCATCATTAACAATATGCAAATCTCTTGTTATTCGCTTGCATTACATAATCTACAATAGAGTGCTGCATTATTTATTATTAGAGATGCTACCTAAGTACTTATTTACGTGATCTTAGTATATTGTATTTATCATCGAAGTAGTTGGCGTTTAAAAATTAAAAAGTTTAAAAATTCGTTTCAATCTATTTCAAAGAATCGTATTAATGATTTGCACGTGACGGACGTTAAATCGATAAATATTGCATTTATTTCATAATGCAGTTATATAAAGTATCGTAAAAAGTAATAAAAATTTTGTTCGAGTAATATTGTAGAAAACACTCGTATCTATGTTTACGTGAAATTCATTACCGCTGTATCATTTGCAAGTCAATGGAAATTGTAATCTTTATGCTTTGCAGCGGCAGATTTCATTAATGTTTCCTATGCTATATACCTGATAATTTCAATTGATCATGTTACCAGGCACAATAATATTATCGATTAATTTTTTTTTTTGAATGGAAAAGGAACAAAGCAATAACTTAACAGATACTAGCAACAGAATTTAATTTTCGGCATATATTCGGTAAAGATAGAATCAAAGATAAATAATACGACAGTGATATAAACATTGAGAGGTTAATAATATAATGTGCAATGTAGTTTACAACATCAATCGCATTTATCGATTTGTGGTCGATTTAAAAAATTTTATTCAATATCAAAATATAACTTATATCAAGAACTTGTTTTACGCAGCAATGAAATTTCACGCGCTTCAATTATTATTAATAAGCACATGTACATCTTTTAAAAGTAATCTCATTTAACTTTGACATACATTTATATTTAACAACTGCGAAATAGCGTATTCCACGTTTGTTTGTAAACAACATATAATTCTTTGATTTACAGTAACGACTTCTCAATTAAATGCAAATTTCCACGTCCTTACAATTATATTCCCCTCTCACGCGAACAAAAAAAAAAAAAAAAAAAAAAAAAAGTAGAGGAAAAATAAGAATATCACCATTCGACATAAGATAAATTAACTATAAAAACAAGAAAAACATGAAAAAACACAAAGGTTCGAAAACTTTTTTCTTAATTAATTACTTATCGAATTTGCCAAAGTAATACACATTTCCCTGCAATTCCCGATATACTTATAACAATCACTTTTACGACTTTTCAATTGATATATTTTATTGAAAAGTATTACAGATTTGGCGATCGATTTTTAATTTTCCTTCATTCTGCCGCTAACACTGTGTAATACTAATTTTCATTTAGATGATAAATATTTACATATACATAGATAGCATCTCCAACCGTATCAATGAATTGTTTAATCGTTGGATAAAGAAAGTAAGTTCGTACTTTAGCATATTATTTACTTTAATAAATCGTAAGAAATTGAGCGATTGTATCACTTTATGACGTAGAAAATTATAAAGGATTGCTTTTAGAATTGTTGAAGCGATTTATATTCATCTCGCATTTATATTATAAGATTCTAATAATAATGTTTGGTCTAAAGTGCTAATGACTATTCATCTAGCTATCACTTTCTAAATAATATTGTTCTTTTTAAATAAACTAGCATCTTATAACTGTAGGCGCTAAAAACATTGCCATTTATACAAATTCATGTAATGATCAATTAATCGATTAAAAATAATACTCTCATACGGTTTTGTTAAAAAGAGTAACATTAATCTTAAAATTTCTAATAAAAGTCAGACATTGAAAATTGATAAAACATAATCGTACCCATAACTAACCATGCTTCCTAGAATTTAATTATTTATACGCAAACGCACACGCACACGCGCACAAATGATAATAAAATTAATTTAACCTCGAACTTTTTATAAATTTTAACTAATATTTCATTATTCAATTATTTATCCATACATCGTTGACGAAAGGAATTCTTTTAATAAAAAGTTTCTTACTATATTACAATCTATATACGTATAATTAATCTGACATGTGATTGTCAAAGTAAAAATTATTTAATTTAGTGACGATATTATCAAATAGTTAATATATATATATATATATATATATATATATATATATAAAGAAAGGGGATGAGCCAGTTGAAGAAATTGCGAAATAGCTACAAATAATATCTATGAAAAGTACTCCGAGAGGGAGGGGCCTGGTGAACTAATTTATTTTACATACATGTAGTGCTCTACTTGTAAAACGAGTTAATGATTATTATCATAAGGACGTGAGAAAATGTATGAGCTTTGAGAACTTTAGCTCACTGATGTGCTGGCGCAAGCTCAATGGAAAAAAAATCTATTATGAAATTCATAAAATGGATTCCAAAGACAGAAATGATAGATTTACTTGGTATGTGTATGGTAGGTTAATTGAAATGAATGATTTAAGAATTTCGTACTTGGGTGATGAGTATGTCACGTTTGGAAAATTCAAATAGAATACACTAACTGATTTTAAGTGATGGTATGAAAATGTTATTTCTAAATTGTTATGCAAATTATCCTCCTACAATTATAAATTTTAACCGATAATTTATTATAGACATAAATAGTTTATATTTTATGTTAAGAAGCCTTAGACAGGTGGTACTCCATAACTATTTTCAGTCATTTGCGCAATATATTTACAAAGCAAATCTTACACACGGCATACTGTTTTATATTTAGATTGAATTATTTATCTTTTAATGTATTTTTAAATATTTCCAAAATGAACACATTACAAATACAAATTATTATACTTATTTTATTAATAACATTCGTTCTTTTTATAGATATATTTTCTCTTTCATGCACTAGTATCGTTTTATTAAATATACAAACGCTACTACACGTGCTGAGAAAGACACCTTAGTAATTATCTGAATAATATTGCCTATATATTATAGAAAAATAACTTTTAAATCGCTCGATAATGCATAAAGATTTATTCGACAATTTCAATGAATATTATTTTGTATAATGTAAAAGTCGTTACACCGAGAGTATAGATTATATTAAAATGTTTTTTGCTGCTTCAACAGAAGTTCCATAGAAATTTATTTTAAACTACTCGATCCATGATATCCATGTGAAATATTTTTTATTACGATGTCCACTCAATGTATATTAACTTCGTGAAAATATTTTAATTAAATTTGCATCTTTTGGCTTGAGAATATTTTCTTCTCTCTGTTCTTCATTTTTCTCTCTCATTAAACGCATTTTCCGCCAACTACGTCACATGCAAAATACGAAACAAGCCCAGACCACTCACAAGAGCTTAGATATTCGCGCGAGTTGCCCTAAATTTGTCCAGACCATTATTATGTGTAATATACCGATGCATTATCGTACCACGTAAATATAAATTTTACGTAAAGTGTCGAATCAGTTAAATGCGTAAAGAGAAAGCAATGGAAAGAAAAAGATTGTTAAAAAACGTTGAACCATTATGCTTTTATGCAGCTTATCGAAATTCATTGGTTATTTAAAAGAAGAAGAAGAAAACAAAAGGAAAAGAAAGAATTGAAGGCTGAAGAACAAGGACAACAAGAAAATCATCGTGTTAGTTCAATTTTCTCAGATTTGCATCTCTAGCGCGTAAAAATATATAATATCGAATATCGAACGAGCTCATAATAATATTGAATAATTATGTAATATCATTACGTAATATAAATAAATAAATATATATATATATATATATATATATATATATATATATTATAGAGACATAAGTATTGTCGAAGTAAGAAACTAGTATTATCATTTAATATAAACGAACTAATTGAAATTACCTACACATCGCGAACGTCTCCATTATAACTCTATCGTGCGATTTATTTGCGTGACGAGTCGCGCGAACACTCCCGACGCTTTTCAGATTTCCCCGATAAAGCGAGCTTGGAGCCATTCAAATAATTTGCTCGCTGCTCGTAGCAGGAGCGCAATAACGATTTATTCATCGCAAGTCCAATTGACTTGAGGATAAAGAGGAAGGCGGCCGACATCCCCCGAGCCGTTTCACCAAACAAACGGACGAAACTGTCCGCTCGACACTCGATTGTCGAGACAAGCGTCGACTCCTGGCAGGATCAGTTGAGTTAGTCTGCAAGGCCCTTTCTTCCGTACGGCGAGGCTTCGGATGCTCAGGGAGGAATGGTGTGCCTCGAGCAGCTGGGAATAAATGTAATCCCCGGCGCTATCGTGGCGACCGGGGGCAGGTGCCGGGGGAGGAGCCACCCCCTGTCCAAGCGTTGCAATCGCTGCGCGCCTCCTCGGCGTCGTTCTGGGGCAAAGGTCGAGGAACGCGAGGCCACCCTTCGGGGGTGGTGCAGCGGCCCCACTCCTTCACGTCCTCGACCTCCATACGGTACTTTCATCTTTCACCCCGCGCCTCAGACTCCCGGGGCCTATGTCACGATCCAGGTGAGCTCGTCCTCTCGCTTCCCGTGGTGGGACGGGGAGGGGACGTCGACTCTGAGATTTTTGGGTCGAGGTCCGCACTGGCGGCTTCCCTTCCGCGGCGGCTCTTGGACGCGCGCCGATGAGGTCGACGTTACGGTTCTGGGTCGAGGTGAGGGAGGACGGCGGCGTTTCGAAAGCCCGCGCCGATCGATGCCGCTCGCGGCTCCGATTTTTCCGATTCGCTAGCCGCTGCGGTCGCGGTGACACGCCGCTTTGATTTTTTTTTTTTTTTTCGTTCCCTGCCGTCCGAAACCGTTTTATCGTTTAATAAACGTCTGCCGGCTATTACGACGAGGCTCGTTATTGGCCCGTGGAACAACAGTACCACCGTACGAGCCGTTCAGCGAAGTTTTGTTTACCGTGGCGTCGCTTTCGACATCGCCAGCCAACCTGAAACGACTAAATTTATAAATTTATCCTCACGGCTTTCCTTTTTGTTTGGAGAACATCGATCACGCCATTATTTATGCAAATTTATTTATGAAAACTATATCTTTTTCACCGCTTAATGGGCCGGCGATATTATGCGCTTTATGCCCCAACTGTAATTAGCAATTTGCCAACAATTCTGGCATTAACAGATACGTGGCTTGCGATTCCACGATCAGCCATTACCTCTTCGCATATTATATGCTTAAATGTTTGATAATGTCTTTATTTAATGTGATTTAATTGTGGCGCTATTGTACTCTGGGGGGGGGAGGGGAGATCTTTATCTACTTACGTGAAACAATTGGCCCTTTATGAAGGCAATTAGGGAATTTGAAAAATCTGAGTAGCTTACCTAAAACAAAAAGAAGAGGGGCGGAGGGAGGTCATTTAATAGATGTATAGGTAATGACAGCGAGGATATAATTAATAGTATTGTCGATACGCCATTAAACTCGCTTGAGAAAATAATCCAAGCGATACACGCGAGAACTTGCGATGCCAAGTTTCAAGCGAATCTAAGCTCATTATAAATATACATTTTCAAACCTATTGATTCATAAAGTATCGATTATGTTGATGCGTCATCTCCGGATGCTAAGCCGCATCAAACGCCATAAAATCATTCGTACTTGTAAGATAGTTGTGGATATAAAACTGATATTAAATAATCTCGTAAATAAATGTATCGCGTTGCGATTGCCGATTAGGATAAAAGCTTAAACATCATCGTCGTTACGTACGATTATACGCGAAGCTCTAGAGCCGACCATCTATAACCATACAACGCCACTATTTCAAAATTGCATCTATTAAAAATGGAAATCTATGCGCGGCAACTTTTCCCAACCCCGACCGTCACCAGTCGCATTAGAAAGTGACACGCACGCAATCACGCCCATCGTCCCCTATTCCCATCCCCATAACAATATCACCAAACCCTCCTCCGTCTCCTTCCCTTCCCAACACCAATCCAACCAACGACCGATTAATGTGGATTTTAAACTTACGAGTGTGAATACAAGCTGGAGAGCACCTTCCATTTTGGCAAACAAGAGTCTCGAAAAGTAAGAAAGTAGATCGCGCTTCAGGTGAAAGAGTCACGAATTCCAGGCCCGCGAGCGTTTAATCGCCTTAATTCGAGGACTCGCGCAAAGTTGTTTTCCAATGGATTTACCGATATAGAAGGAGAAAGAGTCGCGGGTCTAATCCCCTTTGACGCGAGCGATGCCAGCCACGATTCTCCACGATCCTCTTTC
>NW_011948431.1:3034974-3037344 GCF_000503995.2 Ceratosolen solmsi marchali | reverse complement strand
GCGGTCCCGGAAGTGGGCCTCCTGAGCTTAAGACCCGCTTTATATCCACTTTCTAATGTGCGCGCAAATTATCATCGAGTCCTCGACATTAGTATCCGTATGATGATGCTCTCGACGAAACGATGAATTTTATACACCTCATCGAGGAGGAACGAGGTCGAAGGTCCTCGCGCGCCCTCTTCGGAACTGGCATTGTGCAAGCGAGGGATTACGGGCGCCGTCGCCCATCGATAAACTGACATCAATTTTCCACGCTCCAATGAAGACGCAAATTGAGATTTGGCGCGAAAGGCATTCTTGAGAGCCTTAAGAAACTGCAAGATACTTTTATAACGATTGTGGATTATTTTCTCGACCCGAATGACGTATGAATGATAAAAGGCAAAGGAAACGATCTAATGGAAAACGATCGTATGCAATTTTTCGGATAAATAATATTCTTATGCAACTTATAGAAATTTTATTTAAAATTTAAAGCAACTGTGTATAAAAAGCTGTCGCGAACATAATATTTTATCTAGTACAGATTACTCGCTGATGGGAAAGTTACATCTTTCAAGAAACAAGCGAAAAAAAAAGAAAAAAGAAAAAGAAAGTAAAAAAAATGAAAGAAACAGTGTAAAGAGAACTATTTTTTATAGCATATATATAGGTAAAACTTAACGCATGGAAATATCCAGTGCTTTAATAATTTATTTAATAATAATAATATAAGAGATCTGTGAAACATAAAGAAATTTGAGATAATTTATAGTGATAATCAATTAATCGGCACGATAATGTTTCTTTACGATTGCTCTCGTTAAATGAACCGCCGTGGCCAATATTTCTTTACGATCGGTAAACATACGTTCGTAAGAACATTTGTATTGCATTTTCTCATGTAAAGGACGCGAGCTCGAAAATCCGACCTCTTTATCACGATCTTCCAAATTTTCCTAACATTACAAAGAAATCTATAACCAATAGACTCTTGAAAAATCGAGCTGAAAGAGAAATTTTATGACTTATTGCATGATCAAGTTCAATGCCGAATTATTCTAAAACGCGCGCCATTCAAACGCCCATTATTCAAAGATATTGAATACTGAATTTATAGGAGTAAGATTAGCGTATGATTACAATACTTGAACGTTGAACGTTGTATACGATTGATAAAATGATAGGGTATAATTGATGCCGGGACAACATTATAATGTAAGTGCTGCCTAAGTAATAAAGAGTTTGTATATTCCAATCAATAGGGAGAAATGTAGTCATCGCTATATTTAAAAAAAAAACACAATAATTAATTGCTCGAGTAAATATCGTAGCTATAACAATTAACGAAGGCATTCATTTTCAAATAGAATTCGAGTTGTTTCCCCGGCGTCATTCAAAGCACAGACTTATTCAATTATTGATTAATACATCTCACAGACAATTTGACATGCCGTAATTATAATCGGGTAGTTTTTCAAAATTTCGTATAATCGTGCCATTTGTTATATAAAGTCACGACGAGTCGCAATGTGCGCAAACACGCATCGATAAGATGAATTTCAGCCCAGCGTTCGAAATGTGATAAACGACGCCTCGCGTCCAGGATTCATCAACCTCATACTCAGTGACGTAACAATAATAGAGTCTCTCTGACGATTTTTATGATTTGGTGCTAAGATATTCGATTTAATGATCCTCGGGCGACAATGTCAATGGATCCTCTTTGGAAACTCAAGGGAATTACACGGATAAAATTTAATAACTTTGTGGATGCTCGAGATAATAATATGGGCTTCTAAGGACGAAACATTAAAGTATAGACGAGCATTGGGTAATTTAATTAACCTTTAATCGAGCCAAAATTTACATTACATCGACGAGTATTTATTGCACCGCGAACATTTTTAATTCTCGATTCCATTTTATCCTTAATAATGAAAAAAGTCTTTGTAATTAGTAATATTAAAATTAATAATAATAATAATAATAATAATAATAATAATAATAATAATAACAACAACAACAACAACAACAACAACAACAACAACAACAACAACAACAACAACAACAACAACAACAACAACAACAACAACAACAACAACAACAACAACAACAACAACAACAACAACAACAACAACAACAACAACAACAACAACAACAACAACAACAACAACAACAACAACAACAACAACAACAACAACAACAACAACAACAACAACAACAACAACAACAACAACAACAACAACAACAACAACAACAACAACAACAACAACAACAACAACAACAACAACAACAACAACAACAACAACAACAACAACAACAACAACAACAACAACAACAACAACAACAACAACAACAACAACAACAACAACAACAACAACAACAACA
>NW_011948431.1:2989974-3029974 GCF_000503995.2 Ceratosolen solmsi marchali | reverse complement strand
CGCAATTCACTCGATTTCATCCCAAGAGCACTTTCTCTTTCGATGGCAGTGCGCTTGAGTTTCCCGGTCGGTTATAGCGAGGCAACGTAACCGCTCGCACAGTTCATCGTCGTAATTAGTGGCGAGCAGCGCATAATAGGCATCGCCGTTGCCGATCGGTCCGCTAATAAGGAACGGATGATTATTCGTGCGGCCACGGATGCATCGTCGATGCTTCCTCCGCTCTCCGCATTTGTTTTTGTGCGTCGCTTAGACGGATTTATTGCCATTGTGCCGCGCTTGCGCAACCGGCGCACTGCCTAGAGCCGTCCATTATTCGAGCTCACTCGCTTTTACTTGCGTAACGCGGCCAGAGAATTTTCGAGACATTTTCTATTTGATACTTCTACGAGATAGGCCCGCTGCTCTTCGATTATTCCAACAATTTCACGTCATTTCTACGATGCAACGATGCAACGATGCAGCGACTAGCGAATTTCGCGAACTTCCCAGCAATGCCAATCGTCATGCTCCGCGTTCCGACAATCCAAAACAGCGATTACGTGCTCTCTCTCTCTCTCTCTCTCTCTCTCTCTCTCTCTCTACCTCTCTCTATCTCTATCTCTCCATCTCTGTCACTCTTTACGCGGCAATTCCGATACTCTCTAAGTCCGCTCATTCAAGTTATCATTTCAGATCCGAGCCATTCGCGATTGCCAATTCGTCCTAATGGCCGATTATGTAATACTTAAAATGCTCGAAATCTTCATAAATTTTCCCTCAAGCTTTAGAAAAATAATGCCCTTGTAGTAAACAACTAATCCTAATCCAACCTCTATCTTTAATCTCTATTAATTCGTGTTAACGTTACTCAGAGCCAAGCTCAGTTCATAAAATTAATAATTTACGATCGCCTTCATCCAGCCAACGAATCCCTAATGTCTAACAATTATCATTATACGTCAAGGAGTACAAAGCTGGCCTCCTCGGTCAAGGCGACCGTCCTTGGTCACACCGGACTGACAGCGCTCTTCTGACCGCTGATCACGTCGATCGACGAGAGAGATAGTCAAGGATGTTCCGACATGTCGTCGTTGCCGCGACCGTTAACAGCCTAACGATCCACCTGGTTGCGCGGGGCTTGATTGTACGGGAGGCGGACGAGACTGGGGTTCGCCTCGGCGCTGAGGAGCAACAGGAGGGCCGCTAACGGGAGCAGTGTCGATTCGCCGCCCTGACTTTCTCCCGTGCGACTGCGGCCAGTAGACGCTCTTGCACTTCCCCGAGGTCTCGCTCATGAACGAATAGTCGCCGGTGGCTCGATGGTGGTGGCGGTGCCGCCGGCGGCTCCACGTACAGCGGCCGGAGGAGAGAGGCTCTCGCTCCCCGACTTCCCTTCCACCCGTCCACCCATCCGATCGCCCGGCCGCCCACCTTACTCAGCGCGTCGCGGGTGGGGACGCGATAGGGGCGCAGTCGTCGTTCCTCTCTCCACCCGTCTCCCACCAACGAGCCGTGGCCGGCTGCACCGCGATGCACCGCGCGCTGCATCCCCCCACAGCTCTTCGCACCTCTGGCGCGTCGATTCGCGAATCGTCCCCCGCCGACCCCACCCCCACCCTATCGCGTTCGCCACAAACCCCTCCATCGCCACGCGAATTTCCTTCCACCTTTTTCTGCTCCCCACCACCGCGGTTCCCGCGCCGGTACGTCGCCGTCTCGCTCGAGCCGCTCCTATGTCCACGCGTTCCCTTACTCAATGTAGCCTCCCCTCCCACTCGCCCCGCACTAACTCCGCCACCACTCCTCACCGCCCCACTTACCATTCCCGTCCCGTCCCGTCCCATCCTATCCCACCCCATCCCATCCTAACCTATCCCATTCCATTCCATCCCATATCCCCGCCGCCCTTGTCCGTGAGCTCATCCCCCACCCCTCGCCGCGGGTCGCCGGCCCCATACCACTCGCTAACACGCCGTCTCGCTCGCACTCTCTCCCTCCCAACCACCCTCTAACTAACTCTCTCTCTCTCTCTCTCTCTCTCTCTCTCTCTCTCTCTACCATGATTTTCTTTCCATTTTTACCGCCTTAAGACACACATCCACGTCTCTCTTCTTTGCTAGTCCCTTTTGTTTTATTAACCAAAGAACATCGTTCTTACGCTCGTTTATCAGCTTTTCCTTCCATATACTGCACGCCTCTTTCTCAAATAAACACAAATGCACGTACAGTACGTTTACACGAGTAGCTATAGAACAAAAAAATTATTTTCTTTGAGAAATTTATTATATTTGCACTTACTTCTATTTATTGTTTCCAACTTATAATAGGAAACGTAACCTATTACGTTCGCAGTTTTTACATTGTTATATATTGACTATATACTTCCATTTCGTATTTCCCTCTACAATTACACATGTGTATGTATACTTTTTCTGAAAGAACCAGTATTTCAGTTGCAATAAAATAATATTTCAACAATGAAATCAAAAGAAAATTATATTACCGAAAAATCATAGCGCCTTTTTTAATTTTACATAAATGAATAGTAAACTTTTATTATATTTCATGTACATTTCATCACATAATAAAACAAACTCGATTAAATTTGTCCTTCAATGATTCTTAAATATTTCAAACGTTTAATGTTGATAAATATTCAATTAAAAAGCATTGTTTAGGAAATTAGGAATTCACTTTACTATATACGCTTGCATTCGATTGACTAAAATGAATAATTAGTCATCGATTTTAAATAAAAAAAAAACAAAAATAATCATAATAAACTCAAATTATTAATCATTAGAATCAATATTATTATGTTTATCTTTAAAAAGTTGTTTTTTTTTTTTTTTTTTTTTTTTTATTCCTAATTAAGAAAAAATAATATTTTATTATGTACTATTCAAGAAAGGTATGTCAATAAAAGTAGAGTAGCAAAAGTTTCTTTCACTTAAATGACGATGGAAGAAATTCAAAGAAAATGTAAAAGTATCACATCATAAGACATGGTTCTTAGCATAAAGAATAGAATTCATTTTCCAAAGTTAAAGAATAAAAATTACAAAATTTTATCAAAATTATAGTATATTGTAAATGGCAATGTCACTTATAATTAAGGATTTCATGAAAACTACAAAGAAAACAAATATTTTAATACAGGTTGATCACCTAAAAATATATTCTTTATATTTCATAATATTTCATATTTTTCCAAATTTCACTATCTATTTGATATAGTGCAATTTGACTATACGTTACATTATAAGCGCAAATTGAGATTTTGTTTGATCGATAATAAGTAAGCAATTAAGTATCAGTTAAGGTACGCAAAATTAATAAGAGTTAGGAAAGTGATTGTGGCTGACGCGTTAGGTAAAGAAACTGGGAACTGAATTTACGGCACAATAAAAGGGAAGAAGTAGGCTTTAATCAATTACATTTCATCCATTAAAATATTTTTAATGGCAAACGATGTATCTATCTTATAAATAAGTCAAATTAATAATTTAGCTAAGATAACAATAATCTAAAGAACGCTATTATTATAATGGAAACTGTTGTGCCAGTCAGCGTACATACGTGCGGACGGCATTTTGCATTAAAATAAAGCATCCGAGTCCATCGATCCATTACTTTAAGATGGAAATAGAAATACTACAGATTTTGAATAAAAGTGGAGAAACATCGATAGGAATCGAAGAAGAAATGCCGTTATCAGTGTCGTGCAAAAAAAGAGACTCAATAACACAGAGCCACACACGTATTCGTTTATCGAGACGAAGGCACTTATACATACACAAATACACATCCATTCGTATGGATTTGTGCATGAGTGTGCGCGGGCGCGCGATTACACACGCACGCACGCACACACACAACACCACACACACACACACACACACACACACACACACAAATATATATATATATATAGATTTATGCAGGCACAAAAAGTATCCCTTCTCTCATTGCAGCTCGTAGATAAGAAGGGATGCAGTGGCAAGCGCATGCGCGGTAAATTTCAAGGCTCCCCTGAGTTGCGCTACTGCGCCGTGGCGTGCGGCAGGTCCGGGACGATAATACCGGACGGAGTGTGCGCGTCGATCATGACGCCGCTGTCGAGGACGACGACGAAAAGGGCGACGACCAAGACGACCAAGACGACCAAGACGACCAAGACGAGTAAGACAACGACGACAACTACGTCACGGGGCTGTCGATACGAGCGCGCGGGGGGAGGGGTGGGTGTGTGGGTGGGGGTGGGGAGGGGCATAGCGGCTCGATACCGAAGCGCCCAGGGTTCAATGCACAGCAACGATGCTCTCGTAAGCACACAGACGCAAGCGCACACATGATGAAAAAGTGCATAGATCGTGCCATAGATGTCCGCGTATGCAAGATTTTTTGCCATTTAGCGTTGTTAAGGAGTGGGTTTTTCAGTTTCGCTTAGCCCGCTTCTGGAAATCGAGTTCACTCTTTCTCTCCCCCCCCCCTTTTACCAATTACATCCTTTTATTAATTTTCACATCAAAACGGGGACTTTCCATTGTGAGGAATCTAAAATTAATTGCCCGAATATGTCACTCTAATCTATCTGCGCGTAATTTTGAAGCGATGCCTCCTGCCCTTTGTGCGAGAACTATTCAGTATTTTCAAGAGATTAAAATTCTTTAATAATCGTATAATAGCCAAGGAAAATTATGCATTTTCCCAAATTAATTGCTAAACTTAGTCTTAATGGTTTTAATTCTAAAGGCGTATGAAATCAATTCAAGCATTAATAATTTTTAAAGGCTTAAAAGCAGTGAAGTATAATAGTGAGTGAAGGAAAGACAGAGAAGGACGCAGGCTTGTTTGTATGAGTCGAAAATTGTTGTTAAGCTATGGTTAGTTGTAGGTTAGGGATTATTGGAAGTAACGAAGTATATCAGACCATTGACGTATTGTCTAAGCTCGACAATGAAAACTCGCCGCTCTGTCTAAGAGAAATTTGTCCCCATTAGTCGAAAAATTCGAAGTATCCGTGAAAAGTGGCTTGTTTCATAAAAGTCGAGAAGACAGAGGAAAAATCAATAAGCAGCATCGAGCAAACTGCAGTGTACGCGTGACGACAGTTCACGAAGTTCAAGCGGCGCGAAGGTCGATTTGTTTTTCGAGCCCCTTGAAAATTTGCGGGATTCGGCGGGGCGCCGGCGCCGCGGCATCGCGAGCATAAAGCTTGAGTTAAGGACGGAGAGGTGGACGGAGAGGTGGACGGAGAAGTGGTAGGAGTGGGGGACGGTGAGGAGAGGAGGGAGTAGCTGGAAATCGATACTGAGAAAGAGCCTCGGCTCGAGCGTTTGGGGTAGGTCGTCGTCGTCGTCGTCGTCGTCGTCGTCGTCGTCGTCGTCGTCGTCGTCATAATGGCTCGCGTAGCCGCAGGTGATGGCCCTCGATGATGGCGCCTATGCGTTTTAGGGGTGAGCCGCCCCTCGTAAGCGGACCGCGTTGACCTTGCCAGGGTCTCTTTGTTAACGCGATCCTTTAATCGTCGATGATAGGTGCCGTGACGAGACGATAACGGCGTTTGCGCCACTTGTTAGCTTCTTTGATCGTGCCTAAACATGTGCATCTTTTAGCATCGGATTGCATTTCAATTTTGTTGCTCATGACTTTTCCATGATTCGCGTTACATTGTGTCGCTGACACACTTAGCAGACCGCTACGATTACTCGTATTTCCAATATTGTGATTTTAACTTTTAATCATATAATTATTAGCCGTATACAACTACTTAACTTTATAGAAAAAGCACAAAATCTCTTCTCTCGCCTACAAGATTGTAAATCTCTATGTTTATCAAATCTTTGATATTATTAATTAACGCGTGTAAATAAATTGAAAATTTTTTAAATTCCCCTTGATAAATAGCTCTGCCTTTTTTTTTCTTTTTATCTTTTATTCTTTTTTTCTTTTTTTCTTTTTTTCTTTTTTTCTTTTTTTCTTTTTTTCTTTTTTTCTTTTTTTCTTTTTTTCTTTTTTTCTTTTTTTCTTTTTTTCTTTTTTTCTTTTTTTCTTTTTTTCTTTTTTTCTAAAATGTCACAGGTGCGCGTTGCTACGATCCTTCGAACTTAAATGAGTCAGTGAATCTGCGTCCTGTCGTAATAAACTCAAGAAGAAAGATAGATGTCGAGTAATACGGACACGAAAGAAAAGAATACCCCGAAACAGCTGTTTATAAAGATAATTTATTGGCATATATGTATTTGCGGTCGTTCGAGAATTTTTATTTTTTTTCTTATTAAGCTCACACCTTTTCTTAAATCTCAACATTGCCGCTACGTACTTTGATTAAATAAGAACATAAAATCAAATCATATGAAATGAAAATAAAAAAAAAAAAAAAAAAAAAAGCAATAATAAGATATAAGAAAGTAAATTAAAATAAAAACAAAAATATCCTTACATCGTGTTAATGCAGAGAGGATCGTATGCTCTGTATCATAATGTATATTATAATTTGCGTTAACGATAATAATGTTAAAGGAATATACTGCTTATGTGTTATAGAGATTGCGAAGCTTCGTATAATCAATGAAAATCGAGCAAATGATAAAGAATCGATTAAAATCATTGAGCTTTATGTCATTTAATTTAATTCGAGGCTACGTCAAGATTATTCAGAATATTAATACGATTAATTAAAATGACAATCGATCAACAAGCGCATAACGGAAAATCAGTCTTTTTTTCTTTTTTTTTTTTTTTATGATCGGCTGAAACTTTACCAATACAATAATACACACCGGAATACTTGGAATATCCGGTGTCGATTCCTCTTAGGATATTTCATGAGCCCAAGAACAACAAGCTGACTTTCGCAATCAGAATATACACAATTGTCCAGCTCTCGTTGAGCTTATCGGAACCGAGGTGAAACGCTTAGAGTCTTTCCCTCCTCCCCTCCCGCCGCTCGTGCACTCACTCGCCCCCTTTCCCGCCCATAATCGCTCCCTCTCTCTGAAAATCCTCTCTCTCTATCTCTCTCTCTCTCTCTCTCTCCCTCTCTCTATCTCTCTCTCTCCCTCTCTCTATATCTCTCTCTCTCTCTCTCCCTCTCTCTCCTTCTTCTTCTTCTTCTTCTTCTTCTTCTTCTTCTTCTTCTCGTCGCCCCTTCTTTATCGAAGTCGACAAAGCAAAGCACGTCACCTACGCATTCGTTTAATTAGCCGACGACGCGCGATATAGCAAAGGTTAAGGACCTTAAGCGTCATAGTATAACCTGTGCAAGTCTAAATGCCTAGCGATATTATACTTGTTTGTTTTCTTTTTTGAAATGGGAGGTGTGTGCCTTTACACGAACGATATCCGGTGAAATTCAGAGTGACGACTGTTTTCTTGGTATATACCGATTTAAAAAATACGTCACGATTTTAAGATACTTAGCACGACCAATGGCCTTTCTATGAATTACAATCTGAT
Source organism: Ceratosolen solmsi marchali (assembly GCF_000503995.2). NCBI lineage: Eukaryota > Metazoa > Arthropoda > Insecta > Hymenoptera > Agaonidae > Ceratosolen > Ceratosolen solmsi. The sequence goes on along the minus strand of NW_011948431.1, from coordinate 3,022,531 downwards.
GAAATATTGAGAAATTGTGAATGGATTTTTTGAATTTTGAACCAAGATTTATGTCCACTTGCCAATGCTTTTCGAATTCGATGTTCCCGCAACCACCACACCAATGGCTTTCGTTTTCTTTCTTTCTTTCTTTCTTTCTTTCTTTATTTTTACCCTTTTTCCCCCTTCTCTTTATACTTTCTTTCATTTTACGAATACTATTGGCAGTCTCGATCGTTTCTTATTAATCGAGTACTTTTGTTTTATCAACATCGTGTACAAGTAATGACGCAAAATGCAATATTATCGAAGATTAAGATTCAGAGGAACTACTTAAGGAAAGATGATAATTGCATCATTGAATCATTGAAAAAGATGAAAGACAAAAGAGGATAGAAAATCATTGACTAATAATAAAGCACGATATGTGAAATGGGATAATAATTTTCGTCGCCACATGAAAAATTAATATTGATGACTCGATGGCTTGAAAATATTGAAACGGGAAATTTTATGACTTCTAGGTGCAACAATACTCCATTTCCATTAAGCGAAACCAATGGCTTTGTACCTACGAATGCACGAAAACCAATAAAGGCCTGTGACTTTTTCTTTCTCTTTTCTTTTTTTTTTGTTTTTTTTTTTTTATTTTTTTCTTTCTTTTTTTTTTTTGTCCAAAACGCCTTCTCCGAGATTAGTGCTGGCTCTGGCAGCGTACGTGCACCGGCACACTAGCGCATCCCCCCCCCACCCCACCCCCAAGGAAAGTACCTTTAAATAAGCAGCATCCCAAAATCTAGGTCTTGCATCTCTCCCTTCCGCATTGCAATATTTGGCTTGCATATAAAGAGCCGAGGGTGTTGGCGGGGCAGCGGGCCGATACACAAGCGGCACACTGACTCGTGCAACGCTTACGTCATCGGAACGTCGCGAGCGCTTATCTCTTCAAATGCACGGCGATAGGGGGAGCAGATAGAGACAGAGAGACAGAGAGAGAGAGAGAGAGAGAGAGAGAGAGACAGAGACAGAGAGAGAGACAGAGAGAGACACAGAGAGAGACACAGAGAGAGACAGAGAGAGACAGAGAGAGACAGAGAGAGAGAGAGATAGAGAGAGAGAGAGAAGCGTAACAGAGGAGGGCAAACACGGGGGTCCGCGGGGCCACGCGATGCCAGAAAATTCCTATCACGGAACGTCGGGAATAAACGACGAGGACTCGGCTGAAAACTCCGAGTGACTGAATGATACACGTATTTACGATTTCAGTTGGCACGTTGATAGATACGTACGGACGTCGGATCAGGCTGATTCGAGAGAGTCGTCTTATCGGGTAAATAGTGGCTATCATTGATAACATTGTTGCTCTGGCGCTGACAGCTGCGTGTTTCTAGGAGCTCTGGAACTTGAATGGATTTCCTAGACGTTATTTACTCGTGACTTTTTGAATCTTCTCTAATTCCTTATCCCAACTTACGTTCACTTTGAAGTCGCAGGTAGGTAGTGCGAGATAGCGGGCATTTGCCGTGCGATAGATAGAGAGCGTTTAAAAAAGAATTCTGACTTTCCACGGATTCGGTACTCTGCCGCGGACTGGATTTTCCCACCATTCCCGAATTTTTTCATAAACGAATTTTTCCTTATTTACATTACAACGGCACATTAACGTTATCATTCTCTTACGAGTCTCGCTAAAATTATTGAGCCCATGAATCGTCGAATATTTATTAACAACTATCTCATAACTCCCCCCCCCCCTTTAAGCGAATGAGCGAAAATTCAGGAAAACTCGTATGCAAAACCGTCTTGTGCACATCGATCATTAATTCGCAATTACTTGAGATATATACGCGAGTACCTATAAGACAGACTAATCGACGCTCGAATGACTCGCTACGTCGTAAAAAAAAAAAAGAAAAACAAAAAATCTACAATAATAATACACAAACGGAGTTAAACATTCTCATACAATGTTGCGTATTGTATTGCATTTCTCTCCATAATTATTGATATCAATAAGCTTTATTGATAATCACATGCGTGATAATTTAATACCATTCTCATATCTTATTTAACACTGAATTGCTTTTGTATATTTCATTTGACAATTGTGGTTGCAGAAAGGTGCGATTTGTCAATGCCATGAGGGAGGAGAGTAACGATCTTGGAACTAAATATCAATTGCTAAGCCATTCCGTAATATGACAAAAAGTCATATAACGCATGTTATGCATAACTTTTACAAACTCGCCTCTAATGCGCCCACGACCATGTAAAGCTATAAAACTTACAATGTTACGATGTTCCCATGACAATATTTGCTCACCTCTCGCAATATAAGCACATGACTAATCTATCATTCAACGACCAATATTGCGAGCTTAGCTCAATTTAAAATTAATGAATACCACATTAAAGACTCGGAAATTGGAAGCTTTTCACAAAACTGCTCCTTCTAATCGCTTGTTATGTCCGACAGGCCGCGACTCGAGCCCGTAACATCTGGTGCTGTCGCTTTTCAAACGATTAACGGATTAACGAGCAGCATCATACGTATGTATGTACAATATTAGCGGTCGAAGGGAGGTGGAGGAGATACGCCGCCGATAGCAATAGGATAGACATGTCCCGTGTGCTGATGAGGGATGGAGAGATCGATGAGAGTGAGAGTAAAGAGCTAAAAGGAAGCTGTAGAGAGCTACGGGAAACACCAAGACTGCTGAAGGACAGATTTCAAATTGGGACGGGGAATGGGGGGAGGGGGAGAAAAAAAAACAAGCGTTTCAACGAGCAAACTTGCTTGTAATTGATCCTTTCGAACGTCCTAAAATACTTTGGCGCCATTCTCGTTACTTTTTATGCGTATAATCTACTACTACTGATTCTTTCATTAATTACATCATTCGGGATTCGTTTATTATCCTTTAAGGATTTAGCAATCTAACGTTACGATTACTTTTCACGATAATACTTTATAATTTCTTGTCGTTTTTTTTCTTGTTTTTTGAATTATTTTTTTAATGCTTTTGTAAAGAAAATTTCTAAGAGAAGTGATTCGGATGTCATTCCAATATATATACATATATATATATATATATCCTTTAAATTCAATGTTATTACTCGTAAAACAATTAATCCATACAAAGATATAAAATCTATACACTGAAAAATTGAAAAGAAAGAAGTTTATATATCATTCATAGCAGGCAAATAAAATGGTTATACCATTAGCCGAGGTTCGTTATTTTTTTCTAATATACTGACAATTAATATTCTTTTTTCTAATATTTTTATATGTACATACCCGTTAAGATTAATCTTATAAGACTCCGTCTTAGAAAATGGCAAATAAATTTTAATTATTCGTAGAATATGTAAAAAATAAATGTCAATCTTTATTTAATATTATATAATGATAAGAGCACTATGGTCATAATAGAAGAATGAGAGAAAAAGTCCTTTATATGGTGGTAAACTAGTAGAATAAGTGTAAGGACGTCAGGCAACCGCTGTTTGCCATAAATTTCTAAATTACATAATTTTCTAACTTTCAACTATGTATTTCTTGGCTTAATCACAATCCATTAAATCAGACTGTTTACAATTATTTTATTAGACTTGGAAAAAATTGTGCATTATGAATTGATGCTTGGCACGCAATACCTCGTCGAGTACAACAAGCTGCAACGAGGTAGCACTCGATACCTTGCATACTTTAAAAGAATGAAAAGAAAAATGGTTTCATGGCGCTGTGTGTACGAAAAATCAAAGTACAATTGGAAAACAGAGCGTATGTAATACGGGAACAAGTCAGCAAGCAGTTAGAAAGCATGAAAAGACTATTGAGGAAGAAAAGGAAAAAAGTACGCGCGCGCGCGCGCGCGCACACACACACACACACACACATACACATATATATATATATATATATATATATATGGGGGGGGCACCAATGCATGCATCTATATATATATATATATATATATATATATATATATATATATAGACAGAGAGAGAGAGAGAGAGAAAATTGTACAAGTTGTCGGGGCAAGTATAAAATCGATGCGATTAAAAGTCCTGCGCCTGCACCGATGTAAACAAACTGAACTCCGACGCGGCGGGTTGCACGGAGCCGCGGAGGTCATTAACCCCAAGCGGCTCTCGTTCGTTCGCGGCGCAGCGTTAGAAGCGCAGAAAGAATGGAGGGTAAAAGGGGCGGAGAAGGGGTGGATTGCGCGCGCGCGCCCGCCAAACGAGCCCAGACCGATGCTGCCTAGGTAAAATGCCGTGGACGAAAGACGGAGATAGAGGGAGAAACAGAGACGGCTGACGAAAAAGAAAAAAACAACAAATGGTAGTTGGCAGGATTAGTAGGGGGAAAACCGAGGGGCGAGCACGACCCTGCCAGCCTCACAAACTATCGGCTCTGCCACTGTCCCCTCCCCTCCAACCCGCCAATGCACCCATAGCACCCATCAGCATGCCGCCCCTGACCAATAATCGAAGCAACAATACCAATGGGCCATTTATTTATCAATAGTTTGCACACACTTTTTTAATGTTTTTAACGTTTAACAGGCGCTGACAGACCAGAAGAACTTATGTAGGAAGGACTATTGTACCGTAAATTATATCCAATTGTATGCGAACGCCGATTCGGATAGTGAAAGCTTAAACAAACAAACAAAAAAAAAAAAAAAACTAAAGCAAAAAAAAACAAAAAGTAAGAAAGAAAAAAAATCTGTATCGTTGAAATACGTCTTTCAACAGCATCTGTCCGTCTGCTCATAATGCCTCGTGTACGTTCCGATGTTACATAACTGATTAAATAAATTTAAGATGCGAAATCCCTCGACTGTTATTATTTTATAAAATTTATAATCTATCGGCAATGACAATGTAGACGTAGAGATACCAATCCCTTGCATCCATTTACTTTACACTAATCGAACGATGTTCATTTCCATACTGCCAAATATTCATATTTGAAGCTTAACAGATTAGGTTAATTTTGCGTCATTAATGTCACCGTTGGTCAATTCAATATAAAGCAACAAAGTCAAAGACTTTACCAACTGAAATAGCCGCAATGCTTAACTCCATTATATTATAATTACACGACATCTAATAATCTCTATGATATTATTTGTAACATTAAACTTAACGAAGCTCATTAAATAAAATCAGATAGTTTCCAATTAGCATTCTATTACCTGCCTCTCGCGCAATCACATCAACAACAGAAAATATTGAATAGCCAAGTGGCCAGTTTATTGTCTACGGCAATGTCTTTTTGTCATAATTTAAATGCAATATGGTAGTAAAAGAATCGAGCACGGTACCTTGAAAAAAGACTACATGCTCTGTGGGAACATTGGAAGTAGACATTCAATTTGAGAAAATAATGGCGAGAAATGATATCGTCGAGCAAGAAAAGTATCGCCGAACGAAATAGATGAAGAAGAAGCTATTCTATCGATCACAAAAGAATCGAAGGGATCGCGGGCAGAAGGTTGGCCGTGGAGCGGGTAGCGGGACGAGGGAGTGTGATGAGGGCGGTGAGGTGGGGGGAGGGGGCGATATGTTGGGTGGGTTGACAGGAGGTAGCGCGGGAGGGTATGGGGCAGTCGGATATGGAAGGGAATGGGTAGAGAAAGGACGGGAAAAAGGAGGAAAAGCTGGGAACAAAGGAAGCAGAAGGAGTTACGGCAGACGTATTGAATGGGTACATGGCCCTTGGGAGGTTCGTGCGCCGGTGCAGCAGGAGTCATCGCCGTCGTCGCTGCATCCAGCAGTGGCGGCGACTCAGCTGTGCGGCTCCTATTGCCGCCCCAACTTCCCCACCCGCGACGAGTCGGTCGATCTCTCTTCCTCGTGGCCCGGACCTCGCGTAACCACCTAAGCCGCCGCTGCCGCCGTCGGCGACGAGCTCGGAATGATAATTGTGATGGTGGTGGTGGCAGTAGCAATGGTGGTGGTAAGGGCTGTGGTGGTGGTGGTGGTGACGATGGTGATGCTGCTACTGCTGCCGCCACTACCGCCATCGATGTCGCCGTTGTTGCTGCCGCTGCTGTTGCATCGCGGCGCAGTGAACGTGACCCTCAAAACGAAAATGCATGTACACCCCGATCCCTCAGACCCTAACCCTCGCTCTCTCTCTCTCTCTCTCTCTCTCTCTCTCTCTATCTATCTATCTATATATATATATATATATATATATATCTTCTCGTGGAGCCTCTCCCATACTTCACCCTCTCTATGCGGTTTTAAGGGTATCTGTATGGAGCTTCGCTCTTGCCCTCGACATCAAACACATCTTTACGTCAATCGGTGCAGTGCCGATGCGCCACAATCGACCTTCCCTCCTTCCAACAATAACTACTACTCTCGTGTACGATTTTCATTGTGTTTCTCGATGCAGGTATGCATATTCCCATTAAAGGTGCGCTTTTAGTTTTAGTGTTCGTATATGATTAATTCAAGCCAAGTACTTTTCTATATTTAACGAAAACTCTTCTCTATTCAATTGCGGTGTGCGCGCGCGTGTGTGTATGTGCGTGCGTGTACGCGCCTGTGTCTATGCATACGAGTACACGTGCGCACATACGAATAACATTTGTTTTATTAGGTTACTCAAATGGTTGCTTAAACCGTTGCTATTGTAGTTACTTGAATGCTTATTCGAATCACGCAATTCGCAGTCTCATTCATCTTCTAAGAGTAAAAATAATTTTTTCCATCAAATGGTTTTCTTTATCGCGCTACTTTGAGCAATGTATATATATATAAAACAATTTTGGCTATGAAAATTATGATGTAACGCTATATAGTTTATTTTGAAATAAGTAATGTAAAGAACGTTCGGTGTTTAATGTCATCATTGGATGGTGTAAATGTCAACTATTTCATGGCAATTGTGAATTTCGATGAAAAGAAGTTTATCGAGCTAATCTTTATTTATAATATATTTTTGTATTAAAAAATTTGATAATTTTAAATGAAGTTGTACGATATTATAAACATCAAAAGTCGAAAAATTAATTATAATCTAAATTGTTTATTATAATCACGTTTTTATAATTTTATTATAATTCTGTGGCCAAAAAATTCTGTATTTTTAAGAAATTCTGAGTTAAAAACAATTTCTTTGTCGTTAAACAATGGAACCGACACGCATATAAACTCAAAATGCAATAACAGAGGAGTAAAATTAATTTCTTATTTAATCAAATATTTAGAAATTTTCACGTTAATTTTGTACTATAATTTTTCTGTTGTTGTTGTTTATTAACAATTGAATATCTCCATTCGTATAAGCGACGAAAAATTAGCGCAGGAATGAGTAATTTATTCTACGAATATATTGTCTTTACTTCATAACATTAAGTATAAAATTAATGTTCAATAAAGCAACTTTATAGATTAAATTAAAAAAACAAAAACAAAAAATATATAAAACCTCTTTCAAAACTAAATGTAAGTTTACTAATTGCTGATTATTCGTTTAATTGCACAGCCACCTCGTGGATTATATGATTATACATACCGACGCATCCCAATTAATAAAACTTCACAATAAAAATAATCATTCACAAGATAGTGTATAATTTCGTTAAACATAGATGGCTCAATGATAATACACACAACACCAATTCCACAAAATAATTACTTATAAGATCATAGGACTAAGATAATACAGGAGTAAGGTTTGATGCTATTACCATTCATTATCGTCCTTTTCTCTCTCTCTCTCTCTCTCTCTCTCTCCGTCTTGTCCTTTTCTTCATTGAGCTGCCGTATTCCGAAATTCTCGCTTGGAGATTTAGTTATCCCGCGTGTCTCAGCCATCGAAAATAACGAGCGGTCGACGCACTCGACAGGAAGGAGGAAAAGAATCGCCGGCAACCATGAAAAAGCCATGTGTTACGGACACGCGCACAAATATCCAGGATTTTCGCCCAACCATTCGAGTCGACAAGTGCTGCCTATCGTAATATTACACCCGTTATATATAATTTAAAATTAACGGGCAACCAATCGTATGTTAATACTGCTGGATAGACTTTGGAAAATGTGTTGGGCCTCTATTAGTTTAAGATTAATGATATTATTTCAGTCTCGTGCTAGGATCCCCATTACGGGCGTCCTAGTTGGATTATTGAGATAAATATATGGTAATGTAAGACACTGTTAAATTTAAGTTCTCGTTCCTTCACACGACAAACTAATAAGCAGCGTAACGAGTTTGTAAATTACTTTATTGGATGGTTATCGTATTACAACAATCACCGAATCTTTTAAAAAACAGTCGATAAAACAGTTTGTTTTTACTTTAATATTGTTGAGGGATTTCAACCAATGAGTAATTAATTAATTTCCCTATTAAAGTCTATTGAAAACTCAACATTGGCCATTCGTTACCATTAATAACACGTTCTAAGTGAACGTGACATTTGCAAAAGCATGTGAACTGCAGTCATTCGATGTTGTAGGGGTAAAGTAATTTTTTCGTTACGCGCCCCTCCGCAATCTAACGATAACTATCACATCGGCAATTATTTGGTTACGTAAAATTTCCACTTGCCAAGCCGATTGGTTGATAATATACGCTAAAGTGATTACAATTATAATGCTACAATCATTACTGTGTCATATAAATATATATATATAAATGTATCGTCATTTAAGCGCACGTGAAGCGGTTCGGGAAATCTTTTTGTAATTTAGATGGCCAAAGACCTCGGTCCCTCTCAGCTCCCAACAACGTTTTTACGAAAGCTTCGAAAGCTTCGAAAGCTTCGAAAGCCCCGGCAAGCCCTGGCCCACGGATGCGGTCTCCTCGTCGAGACGCGAATCGACCTCTCGAAATTCTCCATTGTCCAAATGCCGATAAGAGGGAAGAATCCCAGGATGCGCCGCTGCTGGCTACAAGCCTCCAGCGTCGGTCGATCTCTCCTTCTCCCCTTCAACTCACCTCGGGGGGGGGGGGGGGGGGGGTCAACCCGTTTTCTCAGCTCCTTGACGAAAAGTCCCGAAGTAAAAACCGTTCACCAATGAAAGTTTAATCGTCCGGCTTTTATAACGGACCGGGCGGTCGTCGTCGCAACTGCCGCACCCCCGGCTCATCCCCTTCGTCACCCAGGCTCTCTTACACTCGGCGACTGGGTGCGCCACTACTGCAACAGCGGCAGCCTTGGGATCCCATCCCTCGAGGTGGTATCGCCCGGTTTACGACGAAGACCGTCGTCGCTCTGGGCGGCATTATGTACGAGTTATAGGAGCTCGCCCGGGCGTTCCTGTATATTCGCAAACCGTCTGGCCGCCTCTCCCGTTCCAATGGATTACTCTCGCACCGACTCGCACTTGGCCATCCTCTTGGCGCTCCCGCGCTACCCGCGCTACCCGCGTTCGTTCCCTTGCTCGATGCGATATTCAAGCGCGTACTCGCGCTATACAACGAGGTATTTACGAGGAGTCGGAACCTCGGCGAGCTTCCACTGGCCGCTACCCAACTACGTGGCCCTTCTTATCGTGTCGAGAATGTAAATAATATCGGAGCTACACCTCGTCATTACGATTTTTCATATATTTTAACGCGCACTTGGTAGCCGAGAGCTTTTAGCGAGCACGTGGAACTTGAGTATCTCGTTGATCGTTCCGTCGCGTTATTGTAAAGAGGCGCGATATACAGTTATTATTAGCACCGTTTCTCGCTCCTCTAGCGCATAGGGTGGGGCCGCAGGAGGGAGGGAACGGTGGCCATAATGAGTGGACTCCGCGGCCAAAAGTCCAAGGAGAGAGCCGAGAGAATAAAGAAAGAAGAAAAAAGGCCAAGAGCGGCTGTGTCGCGAGTTGATCGAACTCGACGGAGAGGAATTGGCAAGAGCCATCGTCCTCCAGCTTCATCCCCGTTTCGCGTGTTCGCCACCGTCGGTGTGGCGCGCTTTGTTCGAGGTCGAGCTCGATCATGCGCAGAAGGTGCAAGTGACGTGAGAAGAATTGAGGCAGGTTAGGGATATCGCGGGTCACCGGTGCCGCCTTTTCCTTCGCTTTACGGTGTCTTATTAGCCACGATTGACGTTTATTGTGTCGAGGCCGTGTTTATAGCTGGCCGTTATTACGAAATCCGACCCTTACACATTACAAGGTGACATGAAAAGTTTTTTCTCGTACATTGACGCCCTTTAATGGCGCGCACGACCTCACCGCGAGTGTTAAAATAGTCGTGGGAGATTTGGAAAATTTGGCGAAATTAGTGAACGCTTAGGAACAATGGCAAAAAAAGATAAAAGAACAAAGAACAAAGAACAAAACAAAGTACTAAGCTTATAGATACATTGAGCATCACCATTAGAAATATTCACAATAAATTTCAAACTCATTTTCTGTTGCAAAGTCGTTGTTTCGATCGGTTATAAAGTGAGTTCCTTCCGTCATGCTCAAGCATCTCAATACTCTCCCACGATTATTTACTATAAAATATTGAGTAACTAGGAAGCCAGGAGTGTTACTATATAATTTCCTTCACAGCCATACTCTACCAATCATCCAAGCAAGTAGACCCTATTTATGTCTTCCTTTCAACAAGCTGCCTTTTCGTTTAGAATTTAGCTGAAATTGACGAGACAATGTGGGAGATCGAACGAAAGCACCTCCATTAACCGCACCGCAAATCTCGAAGGCGGCCTTAGTATCAAACTTTGCCAAACCATTGAATAGACGGAAGAAGGAGAGAGACGCGTACGGAATTGCATTAGCAGTCGTCGTACGTGAAGTTCGTCTATAATCTGCTTATTAGTTTCTCGATTGGAGCTCCCGTTTCGAAAAAATGGCCGAGAGACATAAACCTTATGGTCGACTGAGTTGATCACTTGATGGCAAATCAATTGCGAATAATACGATATGAGAATGTTGACGGGTGTTGTATCCATTGAATCTCAGCTACTCGTAGAATTGGTCAAATTTCTCACAATATTCTCATAGAATTGGTTTTTTTTTTTTTTTTTTTTTTTTTTTTTTTTTTTTTTTTTTTTTTTTTTTTTTTTTTTTTTTTTTTTTTTTTTTTTAACGAGAATGCAATTTCAGCCATAAAAGTACACACGACTGAATAATTGGCATTCGTCGATCAATACTTGGACGTGTCAATTAAATTCCCTACTTTAATGCGGATGTTCGATGATTCTTTCTTTATTGGTGACGCGGGTGTAGGGGGTAGGGAAGAGCATCTTAACACCAGTTGAAGGTGAAATAATATGTAAAACTATGCAATCTTTATTAATATATCAATAGAAAATCGTAGATTGGTGTAATGGAGTATCGAGGGGTCCCATCATCCAACGGTGAAACCACAATTTAATTACAACAGAGTTTTTACATCGATAATCTTTTTGCTTTTAGGATCAGTAGAACTTACTTATTCCCGTTATTATTCGCAGTGATAATGCGACAGAGAGGCTTTTCATTGCGCTCCATTACGCCCACTTTTTCAATGCCTTTTCCCAGCTGTTATAATACTTCCACGCTACGTTACGTCTTCCATTGTTTTTCATTCTTCAGCCTTTAAACAATAACGAAAACGGGAATAATGGAGGAGTTTAGGCGAAAAAGTATCGACGTCGAAAATAAACGAGGCAGGAGGGAAAAGGCGACAACTCCTTGTTAGCTACAAAGACTAATGATTGTATTAGTATTGTTAAGATTTATACAATAACGCCATCAAACTTATTAAAGAAATATTCAATAGCAAGTAGCTTACGTAATTTATCGTTCGCTTCCCCCATCAAATCGCGCATCTCTAAATTATCAAAGCATTATTTCGCTAATAGAAAGACGAGAGGCTCGATTAACTAGCCACGGCAACAATTGATTAAACGTTCGATTCTGCGAATGGCGCTAAAAGGAGGAGCTTGACAATTGTCAAGCCAATAATGGTGAAAAGGACGGCGATAAATCCAAGGAGGGATACCTCGAGGATTTCCCCGAGGACGACACGCATCGAGAGGCTCCGAATAGGCAACGGGCTCGGGGGAAGGGGTTTGTCAGGTTGACGTGAAGCCGCCCACGGCCGCGGGCAGGTAAAGCGGCGTCCCGAAGTTCACGTTCAAGCTCGGGAGGAGCACCACGGTGTCAATGACCCCTCAGGACCCGCGGCGTATCGCATCGATATCGAGCGTCGACTTCTCACTCGCGAATAATGAGAGCGCGAAAGTCCGGGCGCCGCGCGCACCCGCGTCACGGCCGCTGTCGCCTGGCAACCCGAGGACGCGGAGCCGAGACATCCGCACGAGCCTCTAGGGTTAGTTTTGCGCGTGAAGCCCATTGCGAAATGAGCGGCATCACCGAGGATCATTGAGAGGCCGAGGACGTAGTTGGCGATGATGCCGACATCGGGGCCCGTGATGGTTACGCCCAGAGAGTCGACTTTGCTTCCTCGTACTTCTGCACTTGTGCATTTCAAGTCAACGTAACCCTCGTTGGGTTGACTCCGTTGCGTCGATACGACAGGTTCCGTGCTTATCGTGGGATTACAATTTTTACTTTAAACAGGAGAGTGGGAACTTAAATATTCCCAATGTATAAATTAAATAGAGTAATTCGATTGGTGAGTGATGAAAAGTTGTCCGCATTTCGGGAGTTCCATGCACGTTCTTTGATAGTTGTTAATGTTCGTAATTTTATTAGCATCTGTAGCATCTCTAATTGCAAATCCAATGGGATTCTATTTTATTTACATTTGAGATCTCACTCTTATTATTCTGTAGAATTATGACATTTATTTAATGACTTGTTTGCTCGTAAAAAAATCATAAACTTCTAAGGTCATATAAGCTTGCTATATCTTCGTATTATTATAATATACGTAGACATTAATTTCATACACATTGACTGCTAAAAGACTTAACATGGCCGTATGATATAATCTTTTCGTGCCAACATGTCCGTTACTTGGAATATTAAAAAGTACAATAAAATAAATACAATTTTTAAATTTATAATAAATAAATGACTCTAAAGTACGCGTGTACTCGTGATATTATAATTTACATCTTAAAGATGTAAGCTTTTCTAAGTAAATTCGATATATAGCAAGTTCACAAAATTTTCAAATTCTTAACAGTCAACAATTATAAACAAATGTCTTATGCATTTAAATTCGTCGTAATAATATCGGTATTATAAAATTTTACAATCTGATCATTGCTATGATGAAACAGTATAACGTATTAGCGTATAATTCATATGCATTGTCGCTTCATAGTTAAAAAATATCAATCAAAGTTCTTTACTTCAAATGCATATGAAATGTACTGAAAAACTTGAGATTTGTCTAACCGGATGTTATACAGTCATCGAATTGGTATCTAATTAAAAAGAAATTTCCAATCCAAGATTGGTCTTTATGCGCGCACATGAATTCTCCCTACATTCAAAATACAAAAATCAAACAAAAAAGAGAAAAAAAGTACACATGTAGACGGCGAAAATATTATACGAAAATGAAATTTTACATGCACCCTCACGGCACCGGCACTTCAGCCACTTCGGTATGCGTACGTCATACGTAGTGTGGTAAGCGAAGTGCGTGCGCAGGAATTGGGTTAAACTGTAGTAGGATTATGATAGGACACGATTTAACCTCACCCTGAGCTTTTCGCATTCTTCGGCTATCAATTTCCGCAGCCGTTATTGCGCATGCGTCCAACTTTTTTGTTTTTCAACTTTCGACCTTCCCGCCGTATTTTTTTCTCACATTTCAGACTTGACCCCCTTTTTTTTTACTCAAAGCGTTTGCCTTTCCGATTACTTAAACTTATCTTTTTTCTAGTTCAGTCGTAAGGCGAGATATTCGTGCGCCAACCCAAGCAATTGAAAATTATTCCCTTGATCCTCGATCAACGGCAATTTTCTCTTATACTTAATACATATATATCAAACATTTTTAATGAAAATTTGTCATTGTTTTCATTATTGTTCATATATCGTAATATCATTGTTAATCCACTGTATTCTTTTTAACAAAAGCTAAAAGACAACGTATTAATAATATAAATCGAAATATTTAAATGAGTTTTTAAATTTGAGATATTACACGATATTATTGCAGTTAAGGTCAAATTTTGTTAAGAAACTTTTTCTTCTACTCGGTCAATACCCATTATTAAATTTCAAAAAATTAATTAGCATTTTATTAAGTAGTTAAATCATTAAAAATACTCGTATTAATTAAATAAATAATAAAAAAAAAAAAAAAAAAATAGATTATAATATTGTTTTTAAATTACAATTTAAATTACAAATTTGATTTTGATTTATTATAATATCCGTCAATTAATTATTTATTAATGCAAATACTAAAACTATAATTATAATATTGAAAACTTTTTCTACTCTACTATTTTATTTTGTATTCAACATACATGAATAGCAAAGATTATAAATGAAATTATCAATGAAAAATAAATCACTACACTTGTAAGATTCCTCAATAAGGTGACAACATAATGTACAACGATTATCCAACTAACTCGAATAGACAATTTTTTCTGCTAATATTAACTTAACTTTTTTTAACTTAAATTACTTTTTTTTCTGTGTCTTATTACTTATGATAAGGAAACTTCAATCAGATTCTATTGCTTTTCACTGACAATTCTCATACTTATCGATTATTTTATTCAGATGATACAAAAAGTGATGATAAATCGTCATCTGTAAGCAACGGTAATGACTGAATTTTCAAAGTTCTACAGCCGAATAAATGTTACAATACACAATACTCATTGCAGAACAGAAACTTAATTTATTTCAAATAAAAATAATTCTTGCACGTACATTACATGATAAATAATGTAGAATAAAATATAATAATATTGAGTAACTTCAAAAGTCAATATTGTAAGATGCTTTTTATAACTTATATTTATAATAAAATACCAAGCATTATGAATATTTATGTTTCTTATAAACAGAAAATATATATAAATGTTATAGTTGTTTAAAGTAATAAGCAAATTAATTAATTTTTAATATGAAACCAGAAACATTGCACAGTATTTATATGGAGGTGAATACTAAATTATAATATTATAAATATAAATTGTAATATGTTTGCTGAAAATTCATAATAAAAAACAAAAAAAAGAAGAAAGAAATTAATTTGACATAGAAAAAAACTTATGATTAATGAACATATGTGAATTTATCTAATCTAGAGAGAATTTACGTAAGGTTTCATATACTTAAAATGTTGGAATTAATGAGTAGGAATAGATAATGTGTAGGGATATTTTCTAATGTCCTAAATCCAATATTTATTTATAATATAACATTTTTATTAAAATTTTCTTCTTAGGCACACACATACACGCGCATACTTTTTACTAAAACTTCAATATATTTAGAAAGGAATTTTGAATTCGAATGTTTTAATTATAATATTTATGCTTTATAAGTTTTCTTATAAATGTAAATTCACCAAATTTTTATTAATTTTGTAAAACCAAAAAAAGAAAAAAAAAACAATAAATGTAGTAATATTATTGACAAAATCACAAAATAATTGTCATTTAAACAAACATTTACAATTTATTGTTTGGTGTAAAATTATTATTGTATGGTGACACTTGTTATATTTTAAACATATAACACTTAAAAATAATTTGTGAAATCTTCGCACGAAGTTATGGATAAGAAATGAGTTTATGTAAAGTACGATGTACAATTAAATAATTATTGGTTTTTAAGTGGCAAACGTGCAAAACTTGAAAAATATGCGACATTAATACGTTATACTTTTAAAAATAGCTTAGAGAATTATAGACAACATGAAATCCACATGTTATTTAACGACTCTAATATATTAGAAATATAGATTGCAAAGAAATATAATTGAAATCGATAATAAATGAGTTTTAACTATAAAGACTTTACCTCATGTCACAATTTCGCATAATTCGCGTACTACGTGTCTATATGTTACAATTTAAAGTAAATGTATACAGATTATATATACATATATATACATATATATATATATATATATATATATATATATATCATTAAAATATATATATATATATATATATATATATATAGGAGGGAAGTCAGTAATCTCAACTTTAAATAACAACGAACCTTGAAATTCCAACGAGGCATTCTTAAATCATGATAAAACGACGCTATCCAAACAAGATTTCACGAGAGAGAGAGAAAAAAGAAGAAAAAAAAGTGAGGAACTAAAGTGCGATGACCGCGAGATTAAAACATCATAATATCGTAAACAGGCAAAATATTAATGAAAAAGTCCACTTGATTTTGCTGGATCCCGATATATTAGTTAAGCTCTTTCCAGGAACAATTATAACATTAGCTAAAGTAATCTTCCATCACTCCCATTCCCATCCTTTCACCTGCGACCGAAATAAAAGCAATTTCCATTCAACACGCACAGAAATTCCAGCTGCACTTCGTTAAAAGGTAGCACATCCAAGAGGGGGACCCAATGGCGCTGCCACCCCACTACACCAGCCCCACCCAATATGATAACTCGCCCATCCAACGGGGACGAGTGCACTCACCAACACGCACGCACTTACAGAGTGTTTACCATGCGTTATCGGTGTGGCACGTCGTAGTGTCGGCCGCCCGCGATATACGGCCGCTTTTTTCTCCCTACTGAATCGTGACTATTCTTAGTGTCAACAGATAAAAATGGAAGCGCGCGAGACGCGCTCCACCGTACGGATCTGCTTTTAAAGAGTTTTTAGCTCTCATGGGGGATGCCCGGGCGCCATATCCGATTTCTCATTATACGCCTTCGATTTTTCATGTATTTTTAAAGGCGAGGCTTTCACCCGCGGCAATTAGACGAATACAAGATGAGTTACAAGATGAGATGGTATTGTTGCTCGGAGGCTGACATTGCCAATCTTGCCTCGCGATATCCGTGCGCCACATATGCCAGCAGCAACCAATGAATCAACGAATTAACGATCGTCTATTTTCGATGTTTACGACCTTTCTACGACGAGATATTTCGCATAATTGTTGCCTTCCCCGCGATATTTGCACGGGCTCTCTGCTTTCTTAGCCGCTCGAGCTCATACTTGCGACTTTATTGCTGCGCAGCCTTATTTATGCCAGTCTTCGCTCAGCTTCGACGTTTAAACACTTTTATCGGCTGATTCGACAACACTCCCACTGCATTCTAATTTACTTTTACGTCAATTACAATAAGCCTTGTTATTATACAACCATCTTACGACATTGTTCTTTCTCAGATTAGGGCTTCATGTTTTACTTATGCTTGATATTTCTAATGGATAAACTTGTCGGGCTGACATGTGGTTTTCATGCATACGTCCGCTGACAAACACACGCATAACACGCATCACAAGCACGCTCACACACAGTGGCACACGTCGATTATATTTGTCGATTCTATGAGCAACGTAGCAGATAGTCGACGCAATAACTCATTGAAACGGACATTGACAAATATCTAATCAAAATCGATAAAATGATGATGGAAAAATTACTCCTTGGTAATTTCTGTATAATATTTAATTTAATTCGGCAATCGCATTGGCAAAATATCCTTTATATTTCATAATGTGTGTAAAGTACTTGGCCAATTGATGATTATATAATTTTAACGTAAAATTATCTACGTGCGATGATAATTAATATCCTACCGATAATAGACTATACGAATACATTCTTCTATCCCTTAAAGAATTTGTAATATCAAACGAGCAGTTTGAGAAGAATTAGCGAACGTGACTGGCTAAATGGATTCAAAATGCAGACAAATGTTGCAATGTTTTCAATTCAATATTTTCTAACCAAGAGCTTTCAATTTTTATATATAATAGGCGAAATTAACCTACCAATGATTATAAATAATATAACATTTTCAGAATGATAAATCGAATATTTTCTTCGAATAGTCGAATTTATGTGAACTTGTTCTTGATATTTTTAATTAAGACATAAATTGCGTGATTTTTCCGCCAAACCTATCAAACTTATCCTATTGTAAATGGGAATACGAGGGCGAGAGGCTGCAATTTGCAAACCACCTAAGCAAGAATGAAAAAAGAGTCACGTGCTTGCAATTAGTGCTCACGGCTTTACATTGACTCTCCTATTTTTCTTTACAAACTCTTGCATTTTATAATTTATGTGCATGGATACTGTGTATCCGTTTAAACGAAAATTAATGGATTCTCGAAGAAGAATTTTTAGTGTAGTTATTTGTGTGTGTCTGACTGTGCGCGCGTGTGCGTGTATAGTTATAGAACAGTCTTCGAGTTATTGTAAAAACAAAATAATAAACAGTCGATTATTATTTAAGGAATGATTATTCAAGTATTTTAAGCAAAAAATTGCATATATATTAAACAGTATTTTTCAATGAGCTCGGAAAAATGTCACGTTACACACACGCGCGCGCGCGCGCACACACATTGAATAAATATGTGTAAATGGTTTTATTTAAATTTAGCGTTTATTATTCCATACTTCTTTGCTCGTAAAATAAGCACGAATGAAAAGCAAATTGGTTGTATTAGAAAAACGTAATGACATCTTTTAAAAATATAAAAATAAACTTTGGGGTACTCTGCATTCATAACAGACAGCAGAATTTTTCAGGCCTACTTCTATTACCGCCTAAGTGAACATTATTTCGATCGCTTTTAACAAAAAATCGATAAATTTTCTCTCGCGGGCATTGACGTTGACGAAATTCTTTTAACTTTAAGGTCAATGTATTGTTACGTAATGTATACCGACGATTCCTTAATCTAAATTACGCACTTTTTTCGAGATAACATAAAGATTATACGTTATACGATATGAGAGTCGCGATAAATTACGTCATTAGTCGAAAATAATCGGAAAAAAATTTCGAGAAAATTGAAATATCCGCATCTGAACTTGAAGTTGATGATGTTTATATTAACATTGATGACGTAAATTGTATAGAAATTCAAATATTATTCTAATATTCGCACGCCCATGCAACAAATTAATTAGTATTATGGATATTTCACAAAACTGATCTGTAATAATTATGTCTTCGATTGAACTGGTAATTCCGATCTAATCGGCTAACTGATAATAACATTTAAAATTTAATCACATATAGATTATATATTATGATTATTAATGTTAATATTTAAAGTACTTTTGACTATATTGCTTTATCTATCGTGCTTAGTATTTATAAAATTTACTGAAAAATCCAATTTACATTTCGTTGATTACGTTTTATACAATGTAACCAATATCAAATAGACAATTATGAGGATTGAAATCAAATATCCAAGAGCTTAGAGATCAATCGTTAAACCTTGATAATAAGATAATGAACAATTGATTCGGTTATTACTGAAATTGTTAAATGAAATTTTAAAATATATACTCTGAATAAGATAGTTATGGGTAATTTCTATTTAGCTGGTAACTGCTAGTCGAGATATCACATTATCCATGTGATAAATATTTCAGAATTTTATAATAAGAGAATAAAACATTTATAATTCTTATATAAAGAAAAATAAAAAAATAAAAAAAAAAATAAAAATAAAAATAAAACAAAAATACGGCTTTACATTGCTTTTTAAGGTCTTAAAATGTAAAAAAGTTTCGTAATCCGAGATAACCTTGTTTTTTCATGAAATAATATGCTCGTATATACATTTATACGCAGGCGTATTCACAAAACTTAAATATTACAAAATAGAGACTTATAACTTAGCAAAACAATTAGAACTGTCGGACTTTTCAGTTTTCCGGGAAATACGATGCCAGTGTCGCAAACGAAGGCAAACAATTGAGTGAGAGGGAGAGAAGGATTATGGTAATTGGTAATAATATTTTTGAGCTTTTATTGCAAGTAAGAGAGGACATTGAGGATTGAACTTTACAATTGATTGAAAGTACTAGGGAATAGCTGCGACATAGAATAAGTAGAAATTTTGCCTCTCTTTCTCTCAGTCAAGGTAGATTAAATTTGAAGTAGCTTGTAAAGGTACAGCGACACGTATTTATATATACTAAATTTTTGAATGTATACTACACGTTTCTATGTATGCACGCGATAGTAGATGCGCGCACGCGCTTGTGCGTTAACACGTAAGCTCGCGAGTGTATGAATGTGTAATGTGTAGAGCAACAGTAGCAGAAAAGCAGCGAATACGCCGGTACGGGGTCAACGACCTGTCTACCCTCTCTCTCTCTCTCTCTCTCTCTCTCTCTCTCTCTGTCTACGCACGTATAACCAACACTTTCATGATCTACACCATTACTAAATAAAGCATTCGTTTCTTCTCTGTTTCTCTCTCTCTCTCTCTCTCTCTCTCTCTCTCTGTGTCTGTCTGTCTCTGTATCTATCTATCTCTCTCGCTCACTGATCTTCTCTCATTCTCTCTCACTTTTGTTCCTATTCTACACTTCTACACTCTGTCATTGACATTCTGCCTATCTATTCGTCTCTCTTGCTCGTACACTCTTTTCCTAATTCTCTCTTTATTACTGTCGTTCGTTTATATCTCTCTTCTCATTCTATCTGTTATGCGGCCATCTCTCTACCTCTCCCTCTCCCTCTCCGTCTCTCTCACTCTCTCTCTCTCTCTCTCTCTCTCTCTCTCTTACTCTTTATATCTATCCATCTATCCATCCAACCATCATCTATCAATATAACTATATGTTTGTCTATCCATACGTCCGTCTCTCCGTCCGTCCGTCTGTCTGTCTTTATCTTTGTCTGTCTGTCTATTTGTCTATTAATTGTGCCCGCGAGAAGCTCTGTTTGAGTAACGTAGTCAATGCTAAGCTAGACCGTGAAGACGCCGTAGAAGAGGACGGAATTCGTGTAAAATGACGATGAAAAGTATACGATGCATAATAGGAGGGAAAGAAGAAGGAAGACGACTACCGGTGCTTCATCAAATGAATTTTATTTTTCAGCGTTGCTACTTTTTTGATTTTTTGCTCGTTCGATCGCTATAAATCTCAGCTCTCGTGGCTGAAACCCCATACAAGGTTATAACGTAATTGTCGCACGCATATCTTAACTACTCGTCGATCGCCGTTATAAGATTAACGTTGCAATTCCGTTAAAATTTTCATTATAATGCTATATTATACTATTATTTTATACTATTTTATACTTACTTTGCCAATGATTATTTTACAATAATCCACAGCGACAACATAAAAAAAATTAACTTAATATTACATGAATTGAGGAACGATAACGCAATTGATAGCTTATGATTAGGAATGACAAATGAATGAATGCGAGCGATATGCGAGAATTGCTGGATGAGAGAAATATCTATCGAAATTATTTCACGCCAATGGGATAGTGGAATATAAATTTGCCTTTATCGATCGGCGGCCATTAATTTTTGAATTATGAATTCATTGAGATTAAGGTAGGACAAGGAGATATGGATGGTGGTGGAGGTGGACAGAGAACGAGGGACATAAGTGTTGGCATTGAACCTCGGACGAAGGAAGCAAAGTGACAAAACGCGCATACAAGGGCTTGAACGTCGAGCAGGAGAGGAGGAATCTTCCTTTCGGCTAAACTCAAACGACATAATCATCCCGTAATTTGTCATGAGGTTGAGGAGTCGGTTACGTCATGTCCTTGCACTGGCCCCTTCCGCTCTGGCAACCCTCGCCGCCCTTGGTGTTCCACTTCCTCTCCACCGCGACTCGATGGAGGAAGGAAGTAGCGCCTCTCCTATTTTTACGTGCCCCTAGGTGAACGCGCGCACACCCTACGCCTTGAAAGAATGAAATCTAAGTGAATTGCGAGTAGAGGGATTAAAAATAGTCTTGTCAGAGTCGAAGAAAATCGATTGCCCGCTGGCGAAAGAAGTCTTTGCAGTCGTTGTCGTCGTCGTGGTCGTCGTTGTTGTTGTCGTAGTCAAAGTTGTAGTTGTAGTCGATGGTGTCAGCGGTGACGATAGTAGCGTCGCTGGCTGTAAAGTTGAAAGGACAGAGAGATGGTGTTCGGGAAAAGACGAGGAAGAAAGGGAGAGACGCGGAAGCTACCGAGCTTGTGGCACGCACGTGTGTTGGACAGCGGTGCGAGAAGGGGGGAGGGGATGCTGCTGCCTCTGTCGCTGCAGTCGACGATGGTGGTGATGGTGGTGGTGGTGGTGGTTTTTGGTGATGGTGGTGGTGGACGGTGGTGGGCGGTGGTGGGCGGTGGTGGCTACAGTAGCAGCGGCAACGGCGGTGGTGCCGACGTTGACAATGACGGTGGTGGTGGCGGAGGCAGCGGCGGCGACGGCGGCAATGCGGAGAAGGACATGAATGTGTGCGGCTTGGTGGAAGGCGGGAGGCGCGTAGCCGTGGGTGGGCGCTGCCGCCACTCGCCGTTTTCACGGTCAAGCATATTGATTTTCCAGCGTTGCCGTCGGCGAGGGCGCAGCGGAAGGAAGAGGGAACGAGCGAGCCAACGCGCGAGAAAAGAACCGAAGGCCCGCGAGAGAGGAAGCGAGAAAGAGAGAGGAAGAAGAAGCTCGCGGCTCTTGGAGTGCATCCAAAGGGCGTTGAACTCGGCCGACGAGCTTTTCTGGCAGGCTCCAGGCTTTACGGATGTCGCGCCGCGCGATAATTGTTGAATCCTCGCACCGGCAACCACCACCCAACGACACGTGGGACTCGTGTCGGGGACCCGTTTTCACTTTGAAGAAAAAAGCCTCGGGTTCGTGGCGGAATCCATTATCATTCCCATGCGGCCCTGCCACGATTGATTTGAAAATTCACGAATATTCAGGAAACTCCGTGTGGAAAACACCGAAGCCGACCTTCTCATCGAGGCGACGTCGAGCGAATCCCAGCGCTGAGGACGATTAGCCGGATCCGTGGCACTGAATCGACGTACTAAGTATCGATCATTACGTGGATACGAGTTGGCGGAGCGTCGAGCCTTCCTCGAGATAACGATCGCTCGATTTGGCTTTGCCAAACTCCATGCCAACGTGGAGAATATGACGAGGGAGGGATATATAGATCTCGGCGCATCGAGTCTCTAATATAATATTTCGATATTTGATATTGCGGCGGAAGTTGAGGCGTCTCAGTGTTGGTCGAAGGTATCGATGAAGAGTGCAGACATTGAAATTGATAGGGTTAGTTAAATCACTCGGCGTGACGGCTTTTCTTTACTGATTCGTCATTGAGATAGCGAAGGTAGGTAAAGGGAATAGATTGAGGAGATGAATTAAAGCGACGATGGATGGGGTTGTGGGAGTAGTAGAAAGGCGGTATTGCTGGTATTGCTCGTTCGAGATTCGTAAATCGACTTTGTTCATTCGCATAATGCGGCGAGCTCGTTCGATGAAAAGTCGCTGTGCATTCGCCGCTCGTATTCTCGTTCGTAATAATAATGCAGCTTTGGCGGATTGAAGGAAAAAAGAATTTAGCATTTACCGTGACATTGAATTGAGGCAAATCGGTTACTTCGACCCTCCCTTTTATCACACTCGTTCTCTCTCTCTCTCTCTCTCTCTCTCTCTCTCTCTCTCTTTGCCTCTACCGTTCGATCTCGTTCACCAGCGGGGCCAGGCTCCGCTCGTTGATTAAACGTAGCATTCGATCGAGGCTTCGCGAGTGGTAGTTTAACGCTTTCCTCGTGCACTGCAAGAGTTCGCTGTTGCATGGGTTTGCGATTATAAGCCTCGAGGTGCTCGGAGAATATCAAAACGACCTCTTCGTTAATAAAGGATTTATGAATTTGGATAGAAGACTGGTGGCAATCGATGGTACTCGACAATTTCTAGGATTCGCTACCGCACTCCGCGTACTTGCACTCTTATCTTGTTGTAGACACGCACTCCCCGAGTGCTGCTTCGCCCTGCATTAGGCTATTTTTAAGGGCGATGAAGCGTTTTCACATTCCGCGGGATCGGGCGCTTTATAAATGCCATGGAATCGGATAGCAGAAGGAAGGGGAACGTATTCGTAATTTCGTTGGGACTTTAACGCGGACTTAAATAATATATCTAGTCGTTGTTTATACGAAGGTCGAAAATTAAGCTCGAGGTTCTCGCGCCCTTGACGACCTCGGCACTTACTTATCTGGATCGCACTCGTAGTAGCCAACTGCCCTTTTTTTCCCCAGAGACGAGCGACACATACACGAGTACCCGTGAGATACGATCGGAATTCGTCGTTCTCGGTGCGCGTCTCGCTTACCCTTGGACGGAACATCGCTGCCTCCGCGTGGCCACGGCGACGCGTCCACTTTTGCCTGCGAGGAAAATAAACGGACAGCCGACAACCGTCGAGAGTGAGAGATTGAGAGAGTGAGAGTGTGCGTGTGTGTGTGTGCGTGTGTGTGTGTGTGTGTGAGAGAGAGAGAGAGAGAGAGAGAGGGAACGAGGAAGAGCGAGGCGAGAAGAAAAGATCAAAAGGGATGGCGCGCGGGACGAGCAAGATGAAACGAGTAGCGGCGGAACGCGGGGACGCGCCGTCCCTCCTTTAGCTCTCTGTTTATCGCATTGGGGCTTTGCGCTGGTAAGTGAAAGTGATGCCTTTTATATATTATCTCGATATTGATTGGAGATGTTCTATTTTGAATTTGCTGCGCTTTGGTATGGCGTACCGGCGATCCCGCACACCGTTGCTTTTCTTTTCTAATTCAGGCACGCCTCCGTCATTTCGCGCGCTAATTCCGAATTTCCTGCACCCCGCAAATAACTACGATCTAGGATGAAAGACAAATTAAATGTGAACTAATTAGGAGGGCATTTTACATTGCGCGTATGCGCGCTGCACCTAATTACGATTGATTCCCAGAAGCTTTGGGTATTTTCGGATTATCGGTCGTAGACATTCCAATTCGCCTTTCACAACGCACAACAGTAACAAGTTCGTTCGACGATTCTTACATTCAACGTAATTACAAAGGTATATTATTATAAATAAATAATGGCACTGTGTTCCCAGAGCGGCAATTGTCTAAATAATGACCGATAACGATGACGATTGGCTGAGAGGAACGAGAGCTGCGAAAAGTCAGCGGAAACCTCTTGATTCATATGCGCAACTATTGAATATTAATGTATTATTGAAAGATAAAAAATAAAATCTGCAATATGGAAAATCAATTTCCAAAGCCCTAATAAGCGAGGCAAGCGCTATTATTTTAACAATTTTCGAGCGGCGCGTGATTTTAGTGCTCCGTTCTTCACTCCCAGCCTCCCCTAAGTATAAGGCGAACGATTGAGCGAGTTTCGGTCATAAGATAGAGAGAGAGAGAGAGAGAGAGAGCGAGCGAGTGAGGGGGGGGGGAGATAGAGTGGGAGGGAAGGAGGAGAATTGGACGGAGGGACGCATGTGCGAGCAACAGCGATGTATTTCGGTGCAGCGCACCATGCACCGCTCGCTGGAGGTCAATGCCCGTCCTTACTCCCGACCCAAGGCACAAGAGAGGCGAGAAAGATAGAACGCGGGCGCATGCGCGCATTATACAGGCCGAACTCTTGCTCTTTCTCGCTCGCGAGCTTCGCGTGAACGAGGAGATGGAGGGAGAATTAGAGAAAGAATGAGGCAGCGCAAGAGTGAGAGAGTGAGAGAGAAATGTACAGCCAGGCAAATGATAAAAATGAACAAACATTGAGTAAAGATGTGAAAGAGGAGGAAGAGAGCGACGAATACATGGCCGCATCCGTGTCTTTCTCAAAGAGAGCGAGCGATCTCCTTTAAAACCCGGCCCGCGACCGACTTCCGGCTACGTCATGCGTACTTACGGGCTGCAGTCATTGATTAACATTTGAATTCACGAGTGCTTTTCTCTTGTAATGCTTCTCGCTGGCGCATTACTCTTTTTTCCACTCCCCCATCGTCTCGTTTTTGTTTTGTTTACTTGTTTCTTTTTCACATCTTGTATATTTTCCTCTCTGTTCATTTCCTTTTCTCCCTTCTGTTCGCCTCGTTTTTCTCTCTTATTTTTCTCATCTTCTTTTATTTATGAAAATCTCGATACTTCCTATGCGAATGCAATATTTACAAAGGATGCGCCAAGTCTTCTTTTTGTTGGATTTGTTCTCGTACGTTTGCGACACAGTGTTTGCGACCTCAGAGCAAATGCCCTTTTTTCTCTCTCTCTCTCTACCACGCCAATATTACGCATGCGTCATCGAAGATAATTTTGACTTTAATGTCATTCTTTGGTCGAACGGTGGAGTACAGTTTACACAATAAAAGTGGCGCAAACGGATTCCGTACTTTATGAAAACCAAAGATTTTCTTAATAATACAAAGCTCTTTTTAATAAATTTGTTAGGAGTACACGTAACATTACCATATTCTGTCCCTCATTATAACAAATACAACGAGTCATGAAAGGAAAGAAAAAAGAAAAATTTGTAAGAATAAGGAATAGAATTGTCGGAACAAATATATTTTTATACGTTATTTGATAATATTTACATGGCATTCGATTAGTAAAATTTATTTGTCAATATTGACACATAAAATAGTTTTAAACTAATACATTGATATACAGTAATATTTTAAGTAAATCAGTGAAAAATATTATATTCAAGTACTCACAACATCAAGATGAACTCTAATTTAAATCCAACATTTTATTGAACTTACCTGAAAACAAAAATAGAACATTCATTAATTTTGGATAAATGTAAATTATTGGCTGACAGTATGAAAAACTCGCGGAAATAAAGGTTATTAATTTTTTATAGAATTGTTACTAAATTCCTCTTATATGTTCGCTTATAATTCATAATCATTATTAGCGATAATTTTCATAAATTGCGTCTATAAATTCAAGTAAATATATTAAATATTTACCCGATATTCTGTCAAAATGGGCAAATTCATTATCATTCGATGAACGAATAAATGTAAATAAAAATAAAATAAGAAAACGAAATAACAGAAGCGCTATGAAATTTCATTATCCGCGTACATTCTAGAATTATTTCAATGCTTGATCATTTCTCTCAATAATGTAGTCTAGTTGAACATTCGATTGCCAATCAAATTTAATTCCTAAGCTACATTAATGCACTAGAGATAATAACTTATGCGTTAAATTTGAAAAGCTTTTCACATAATTCGGAGGAATGAGTGTATTGGGAGGCATATGGAACGGAATTCCATACGCGTAATCTATAGAATAAAGCAAAAAACAGAACTTTATTTATTATTATGTTCTCGGCCGAGTTCTTATTTTAGTTATTGTTTATTTAATACGTTATATCGATGGTCAATAATGTGTGTGTGTGTGTGTGTGTGTGTTTATTTAATACGTTATATCGATGGTCAATAATGTGTGTGTGTGCGTGTGCGTGCGTGCGTGTGTGCGTGTGTGTGCGTGTGTGTGTGTGTGTATGTATGCTCTCTTGTCAGCCTATGTCGTCACGACAATTATGAAAACTTAATTCTCAAAGAATCATGCAATTATCGTCCAATTCATTGCTGATATATTTGTGTAGAATTACACATTTTCGGAATATTAATTCCATTTTATTTACGCCTAAAAATTAAGATTTCATATAAACAAATTCTATAAGCTTAGATTCAATTAAACATTGATATTAAGATATAAAATAAACATATTGAGATTAACGATTATTTTATAAGAAAATATCTATAAACGTCGCTACTACTCGAGCAGATAATACATTAAACAAAACAAAAGACAAAAGACAAAAATCAAAAACGAATATCATATGGAGAATGAAGCACGATAGTGTGGTGTATAATAATAAGATTGAAAATAGGGAGAGAGAAAAAAATCTTGTTAATACTCCTGTGCTGGCTACTCTTACGCGTGATTACCCACATTGCGGACATGGGTAATGCATGGGACAGTGAAGTAATCCATCGGCAATGACCGGGATGAAAAGTAAAAGAGGGAAAGTAGATATATAAGTGTTGCTATTGCACAAACTATTTCTTATATTTCTCCCTCTATCTTCATGCCTCGTCTTTACTATTAATTTCACATTAGTGCTTACTTTATTTTGATTTTTCTTTATACATATTTAATATTCGCTTAATATTCGCCTTTGCAATACATTATTCTATACTTGTATCATATAATTGTTAGCCATCTTTTGTTTCGCTAACGTTTAGCCTATTGTTAGTGTGCAATTCCCATGTCTATAGCTGACAAACAAGTGCAATGGTTTAATCAACGATTGGAAAATGGTAATCTTTATAAAGGTCAACATTCGGTTATTAAGAATTTTCCGAGCGTTTAATCCCCGACTTTATCATCAATAAAGATGCTTACTTTTACACGGTAATAAAATTTTCGTAATTTCATTCGGTGACTCGTTAAATTCGAAAAAGAAGATTCATTTGTTTTAATGTTTGTGTATGTTGAGGCATCGTATCCCTAATAACATTATAACACTATAAAAAAAAGAATATCGTTCTTTGAAATAATAATATCGTTTTGTCGTCTGCGATGTAAGATTAGTACATAAGATGTGGGTTTAACGAATGAAAATAATAAATTGTTATAAAACAACTATTAATTTATGATATAATTTTACTTTAATTAAAAAGATAGTGGAAATAATGTCATGGAAAACTAACTTCTTGACGATACTTGCTTTTCAAAATAACTCGCTGCTTATCTTTACGTGCAATATAATGGTTTATTGATTAAAGAAGAGAGAGAGAGAGAGAGAGAGAGAGAGAGAGAGAGAGAGAGAGATAAACGGAGCATAAATGTGTAAGTAGCTAAAGAAAGTTGGGATTAACTTTAAAGCTAAAGAAAATTCGGAGGTTTAAGGAGTTTATGTTCGACTGTGAGAGTGAGAAGAGACGAGAAAATATATACCCCGTTATTATTCCAAAAAGATGAATTAATAATGCTCCGAGGTATTAATTTAGAAGAGACAAACAACTTCCTTTCTTACTTAACGGCTAATAAGTTAAAAAAATAGCAAATAGTCATATTTACATTATTCTCGCTATGTTTATATTAAGGGTGGAAAGCGAATTGAAAGCTGAAGCTCTTATAGGAAAGCAATGTATTTGTCTGTCACGTGAGCGAGCTTCTCTATATTACAAAAGTCCTACCCGGTATAAGATGACAGAAAGAAGTATCGCAGCCACGTGATAAATACATCGAAGCAGCTCGGATGAAAGACCTCGATCTTCCTCTTTTTTGCGGTCTGTCGTTGAGTCAAATCACTCGCATCGTTAGAATCGCAACGCCTCCAAGCAAACACGGGGATTTTGACGCGATCGTAAAATCTCTCGGCTCGACGGTCGCGAGGAGACGCGTTTATGATCGGTATAAATACCGAAGCGACAAAGACAAAAGAGCAGGAGTGAGGTAAATCAGAACTTAAGGGCCAGCAGCTTCGATCATTTTCAATCTCCGGCATACTCTCTCTCTCTCTCTCTCTCTCTCTCTATATATATATATATATATATATCGCTCTATCTCGTTCGCTTGCTCTTAGTGTCGTTGAACCTCGTTTTGTCGCGAACTCGTGCTTCGAAAGGTCGCGCTTCTGTGAATATCGACGTGCGTTCTGATGTTCACGTTGAGTAAGATACTCGGAATGTTTTTGTCCTCGCATGCTTTGCTAATTACATATGTTGGGAGCTGCACAAACGAATTACATATGAAGTATATTATCATTTACCATAAATAACGTAAATTAATTTGAAACTAATTTAATGAATATTCAACTGCTCTCGTCTGTCTCTCTCTCTCTCTCTCTCTCTCTCTCTTTTACCGGATAAATTACAGTATAAATATATAAATATAGTTAAATATTCTCAAAAAATTTTGAATTTTCTCATTTTAACTGTACTATTAATATACAATTTAAAAAGTTAAAATAAACAGCACAAAATATAGGATTTTACTTAATTATTTGTTAATAAAAAAAAAAAAAAACAAAAAAAAAAAACAAAAAAAAAAGTGTTTTAAATATACGAAGCATTAAGTAATAATTTTATTATTGATAATTAAGTTGTTACTCTTACAATATAATGTATATTACAAAACCTTAAAATAATTGCAGGTTATTATGTGAAAGTATTTATTTTAAAGAAAAAAATATATTAAAATATTAAGTTTCTGATCAATATTTTTTTTTGTTCATTAAAATAAATACTCTTTAATTATAATGATAAGAAGATAATAATGACTTTAAAATAAGATTTAGTCTATTTTTAAATGTTAAATGTACTTTTTGATTGTTAAATCGATGAATATTTATAGATTTTTTCAAAAAATAATAATTCATAACTTAACACATCACGATAAGACAAATATCTCATGGTAAAAGTATAGAATCTAAATATTGTCTCTATTATTTAGAAAATTTAATTTTTCGAATTTTTTTGTACTTTTCTAACTGATATTTGCAATTAAAAATAAAAAAAATGAATTAAATAAATATGGAATCAGTAAATGTGAAGATGTTTTAAATTTTACTTTGTATCGTAGGAAAATTCAAAGACCTGTATAATGCTACTTTTGATTAATATTGCCTTAGAATTTTACTTTCTCTTTACGAGTAATTACTTAGAGAACATTACAGTCGATCCACAACTTTCTGAAAAATGTTTTTAAAAATATATACTTCTGAGATTTCGCAATAATTTTATACTCATTAGCAGTACTGGCAGTATAATTAATAACAAACTAGTTGTCTACGTTATTTTAATACATCCGCGTTCACTTATGCGATAAGCAATAGTAAAAAAGATTGTCAATAAATTTAAAAATTTTGGAAATTCAACCTAAATTACTATGCTGATACGCAATTTCATCTGATATTGAGATTCTTATGATAAAGTACGAGTAAAAATTTTTTTTTTATTTATTTATATTTTTTTTTTTTTTTTTTTTTTTTTTTTTTTTTTTTTTTTTTTTAATCAATTGTCGTGTTAGCAGTAGCTTTAAAAAGAAAAAACTATCGACTTTAATAGGAATGGGAATGCTACTAAAGGAAACGTCTGGCGAGAGAGACGTGCACTAAATACACCGGCTAGCTTGATTCTACTTCTCGCGAGGACATTCTTCGCATTAACCTCCAAATTACTTCGGATGATATCTTCTGGTGAAACTCGGTGCGGATGCGCATGCCGAGTTTCTCCCGTCTCATCGCCCAACTACGTAAGAAAACCATCGAACCACAATAATTCTAAGTGTCGAGAGCACGAAGCAAGCGAGCATCGCTGATGAGATTTGGTTGGTCGCGACTTGTGTAGTCGCGGAGAAAGCAGGAGAGCCTAGCACCACGACATCCCGTGAATCAGCCACGGAGCGATTATGGTGCGTGCGCGCGAACTTTATCAGACACGGGTGGGGCCGACGATGACGGAAGAGAAGATTTCAGTCTTTCCTTTATCGCCAACGTTTCTCTTCCATATTTTTAATCGCCAACTGATATCTGACTTTATGCGTAGAGGTTGCAACGTGACGAATAATAAGGAAGAAGTTACATGGCACGATTAAGTTATATTACGTTGCTTTAGCTTTACTTGCCGAGTTTTACAAACTAATGGCAATCGTGTAAAATATGACACTTGACGTACAACTAAGCACAAGGCGGCATAACTTTAAGACTATAAGAAAAATAGATTCATCGACGTTTAAAATTGCACATGAGGGTGATATTATATGGAATAAGTCGAGTAGGGTTTAGTCCGTACGAGTACTCTATAAGACATTACGAGCTTGAAAATGAATTATTTAAGGAAATCTGCAATATCGAGCATTACGGGCGCGTAGAGATTTATAATTAAAAATGCGCTACTTGCAAGACTGTATACGAGTCCCAAGTTATTCAAATCTCTTATTTCCCAAAAATTTAATTACTTTTACAGATCGATCAGTCTAATGAATTCCTTATTAAAAAGAGACTTAGCAAGTCTCATTACACTCATTGCTGCTTGGTATATATAACATGCAGATACTGCTATTTCATATTGTAACCTAAGCATTTTAATTTACAACAATTAATTGGCAGAAAATACCAATTATCAATTGCCCGAAGAAATTATATTAAGATGATGTTTTAATAAATATTCGATTCACTATCCTGCAAATAATACGACTTTACAATATAAATATTAATTGCAATTGACTGTAAACAAGCTGAATTATCGTTATAGCGAGCCTACGGTCCCCCACTTACGACCACATCAGCATCATGCGCAGTCTCGGTAAAAGTAACATCGGACGCGAATCGTCGAATGCGCAGATTTCGCAAGAATTTCGCAAGAAATCTGATGACGAGTGTCGACTGTGCTCGCGGAGGCAAGAAACCGAGGAAGAACAGGAAAAGAAAAGGGGATAGAAAAGGACAGAAAGGACGGGGCGAAACAGTGGCGGTGTCAGACGTTTTCGCGACACCGAGTAAGACGCGTATAAATTAGCCATTGCGTGCGCCTGCACTCAGTGAAAGTTGCCCCCGAGGCCTCGCCCTTTTTGTCCGTACTACTTCACCAAGTACACAAGCAACAAACAACAAGTGAGAGAGAGAGAGAGAGAGAGAGAGAGAGAGAGAGAGAGAGAGAGAAAGAGAGAGAGAGAGAGAGGGGGGGG